>NC_091201.1:11706689-11724189 GCF_040958095.1 Procambarus clarkii
ACTGGTCTCACGTAGGCAATGTAAAGTGCCCTAAAAGCATCCTCACTTAGGTTTCTGAATGAAGTTCTAATTTTCGAAAGTATAGAGTACGCTGCTGTCGTTATCCTATTTATATGTGCCTCAGGAGTTAGATTAGGTGTCACATCCACTCCCAGGTCTCTTTCTCGAATCGTTAATGGTAGGCAGTTCCCCTTCATTGTGTACTGTCCCATTTGATCGCCTATCACCTGATCCCATTTCCATAACTTTACATTTACTGGAGTTCAACTTCAGTAGCCATTTCCCTGACCATCTCTGCAACCTGTTTAAGTCCTCTTAGAGGATCCTACAATCCTCATCTGTCACAACTCTTCTCATTAATTTTGCATCACCCACAAACATTGACATGTATGATTCCATTCCCGTAAACATATCATTTGACGTAAATTAGAAAGAGGATTGGGCCCAGCACCGATCCTTGAGGTACTCCACTCGTTACTGTTCGCCAGTCCGATTTCTCGCCCCTTACCATTACCCTCTGGCTCCTTCCTGTTAGGTAGTTCCTCACCCCATGCTAGGGCCTTTCCGCTTACTCCTGCCTGCCTCTCAAGTTTGCATAGCAGTCTCATGTGCGGTACTGTATCAGGGGCTCAACAAGTCTTAGCCTAATTATTCTTTCAAGTATTTTGCAGGGGATGCTTGTCAGTGATATGGGTCTGTAGTTAAGTGCCTCCTCCCTATCACCTTTCTTGAAAATCGGTACGACATTTGCCTCCTTCCAGCAACTGGGCAATTCTTCCGGCATAAGTGACTCATTAAAGATCATTGCCAGGGGCACGCTGAGAGCCTGTGCTGCCTCTTTTAGTATCCACGGTGATACATTGTCAGGTCCAACCGCTTTAGTTGCATCCAGTGTTGTCAACTATTTCATTATCTCCTCAGCTGTCACCTCTATATCTGATAGAGGTGGGTAATCTCTTTTAACATTGGGAGCCACTCAGGCTCGGTTGTGAACACTCCATGGAAACGTGCATTCAGTACCTCGCTGATTTCCTTGTCGCTTTCTGTATATGCCCCTTCTGTTTTCCTCAGTCTTGTCATTTGGTCATTTACCGACATCTTCCTTCTTATATGGCTATGTAGTAATTTAGGTTGCTTTTTCGCTTTGATTACCTGGTTGATACCTGGTTGATGGGGTTCTGGGAGTTCTTCTACTCCCCAAGCCCGGCCCGAGGCCAGGCTCGACTTGTGAGAGTTTGGTCCACCAGGCTGTTGCTTGGAGCGGCCCGCAGGCCCACATACCCACCACAGCCCGGTTGGTCCGGCACTCCTTGGAGGAATAAATCTAGTTTCCTCTTGAAAATGTCCACGGTTGTTCCGGCAATATTTCTTATGCTTGCTGGGAGGACGTTGAACAACCGCGGACCTCTGATGTTTATACAGTGTTCTCTGATTGTGCCTATGGCACCTCTGCTCTTCACTGGTTCTATTCTACATTTTCTTCCATGTCGTTCACTCCAGTACGTTGTTATTTTACTGTGTAGATTTGGTACTTGGCCCTCCAGTATCTTCCAGGTGTATATTATTTGATATCTCTCTCGTCTTCTTTCTAGTAAGTACATTTGGAGGGCTTTGAGACGATCCCAATAATTTAGGTGCTTTATTGCGTCTATGCGTGCCGTATATGTTCTCTGTATTCCCTCTATTTCAGCAATCTCTCCTGCTCTGAAGGGGGAAGTGAGTACTGAGCAGTACTCAAGACGGGACAACACAAGGGACTTGAAGAGTACAACCATTGTGATGGGATCCCTGGACTTGAAAGTTCTCGTAATCCATCCTATCATTTTTCTGGCTGTCGCAATATTTGCTTGGTTATGCTCCTTAAGCGTTAGGTCGTCAGACATTATTATTCCCAAATCCTTTACATGCTGTTTTCCTACTATGGGTACATTTGATTGTGTTTTGTACTCTGTATTATGTTTAAGGTCCTCATTTTTACCGTACCTGAGTACCTGGAATTTATCACTGTTAAACATCATGTTATTTTCTGATGCCCAGTCGAAAACTTTATTAATATCAGCTTGAAGTTTTTCAATGTCCTCAGCCGAGGTAATTTTCATACTGATTTTTGTGTCATCTGCAAAGGATGATACGAAGCTGTGACTTGTATTTTTGTCTATATCTGATATGAGAATAAGGAAAAGCAGCGGTGCAAGGACTGTACCCTGAGGTACAGAGCTTTTCACTGCACTTGGACTAGATTTTATATGGTTGACAGTTACTCGCTGAGTCCTGTTTGACAGAAAATTGAGTATCCAGCGTCCTACTTTACCGGTAATTCCCATTGACTTCATTTTGTGTGCTATCACGCCATGGTCACATTTATCGAAAGCCTTTGCGAAGTCCGTGTATATCACATCAGCATTCTGTTTCTCTTCTAATGCCTCAGTGACTTTGTCGTAGTGCTCAAGTAGCTGTGAGAGGCACGATCTTCCCGCTCGAAATCCATGTTGGCCTGGGTTGTGAAGGTCATTGGTCTCCATGAAATTGGTGACCTGACTCCTAATCACTCTCTCAAATACTTTTATGTTGTGCGATGTTAGTGCAACTGGTCTATAATTTTTTGCCAATGCTTTGCTCCCTCCCTTGTGTAGAGGGGCTATGTCTGCTACTTTAAGTGCATCTGGTATCTCCCCCGTGTCCAAGCTCTTCCTCCACACTATACTGAGTACCTGTGCTACCGGCACTTTGCATTTCTTTATAAATATTGAATTCCATGAGTCTGGACCTGGGGCCGAGTGCATGGGCATGTTTTCAATTTCTTTTTCAAAATTTAGTGCGCTCGTGTTTATATCAGTCATATTTACAGGGGTTTGAATATCCCGCATAAAGAAATTGTCTGGATCTTCCACCTTCATGTTGTTTATTGGAGTGCTAAACATGTCCTCATACTGCTTTTTTAGGATTTCAATAATTTCTTTGTCATCCTCCGTGTATGAACCTTCACTTGTACGAATAGGTCCAATACTGGCAGTGGTTTTTGCTTTTGATTTCGCATATGAGAAGAAATATTTTGCATTTTTCTTTATTTCCTGAATTGCTTTCTGTTCTAACTGCCTTTCTTCAGTTTCATATGAGTGTTTCAATTTCCGCTCGATTTCTTCAATCTCCCTATTTAAATTATTCCTTCTTTGACGGGAAATTCGTGCCTGCATAAGCAGTTCCGTTATTTTTTTCCTGCGTTTATAGTGTCGTCTGCGTTCTCTTTCTACGTTAGATCTCTTTCTGGCTTTCCTCAAAGGAACATGTTTCAGACAGACTTGATACGCTTCTGAAGTCAGTTTTTTTATTCCTTCTGTAGGACTTGTATTATTTAGAACAGTTCCCCATGGAATGTTTGTAAGTTCCCTGTTTATTATCTCCCAGTCTATCCTTTTATTATTAAAATTGAATTTACTGAATAGCCCCTCTCGCTTTATCAACGTTTTAGGTCTATTCTGAGTATTGATGGTCGTTTGTACTTCAATGAGTTTGTGATCTGAGTATGTGGTATCTGATATCGTAATGTCTCTGATAATGTCTTCATTGTTCGTAAAGACCAGATCTAGAATATTTTCATTTCTCGTTGGCTCCGATATCTGCTGATTGAGTGAAAATTTGTCACAGAATCTAAGTAGTTCTCTAATCTGTGGTTGGTTAGGTCCTGATAGATTTCCTGGTATAATATTATTGTTTGCTATTTTCCACCTGAGACTAGGCAAGTTGAAGTCACCTAGGAAGATAATATCAGGTATCGGGTTCTCCAAATTATCAAGGCTATTCTCTATTTTGCTTATCTGTTCTGTGAATTCCTCAGCCGTTGCATCTGGCGGTTTGTATATTAGTATAATCACTAAATTTATTTTCTCTATTTTTAATCCCATTACCTCTACCACCTCATTTGTAACGTTTAGGAGCTCCGAGCATACAAGGTCTTCCCTAATATACAGACCCACTCCTCCATGTGACCTAATTTTCCTATTACACCTGTATAGGTTATATCCTGGAATCCAGATCTCACTGTCCAACAATTCCCCTGCATGGGTTTCTGTGAAAGCTTCAAATACTGCATTTGACTCCGTGAGGAGGCCATTTATGAACTGTACTTTGTTGTTTGTTCTTGTTTTCAGTCCTTGTTTGTTGGCAAAGATGAATGAGGTTACTCTATTAGTGATAGTTTGAATGGGAGACTTTTCGGCAAGTCCATTATTCGTGGACATAATGAGTTTGTTCTGACCAGTACTGATTGTTGTAGGGCAGTTTTCTGTCGTAGTTGTAGTTCCCTTTCGGTGGGTAATTGTATCTGTAATTCTGGAATGCAAGTGGATCTGGCATCCAGTTCCATACACTCTCCATGCTGCTTCTTTTGAATTCTCTGCCGGTCTGGTATAAAAAATTTATAGAGTTTCCTCCAAATTCATTATCTTGCTTGCCACTCTTTATGTAGCGTTCCGTGCCTTTCACGTGAAAGTGTGGGCAGCTGAGGTCATAGCATTTTCTGTCCTCCATTGAGGTTTGGCACATGTCAGGATGGAAAAACCTACATATTGATCCAAATCGACACTCACCTTTCCTAAGCATATTTAAACATTTTTTGGGATGTTGGTAACTGCATTCTAATCCTTTCTTATTACCAGCATATCTATGTCTGCATATGCCCTTTGCATAAAATTTGCATAAGTCTGTCCTTCTGTTCTGAATTGCTCTATCGAGAACCGTCGTAGTGTCTGTACCTATCGAGCTGTCAGTGCTGTCTGGTACACTTTCTAGTTTACTGTCATCTACATCCTGGTCTACTGAGTCAGAGTTTACAACTTCCTGAGTTTCAGCCTCAGTTTCATCCCTGACTATAGCCTCCGCCCCTTGTATATTAGAATTGTTGTTCCTTTCCCACTCCTTCTGGATGGCTGGTAGGCTTCCAATGAATGATGTTTTCCGATCATGCGTCATGTTATCTAGAAGGTTTTTTAGGATATTCCAAGCTGGCAGGTCATTTTTACACACCCAGAGCAAGTGGCCAGCTCTCAGTGCCGTAGTGTTACTCACTCCTGTACAAGCCGAATGGAATCTAGTCTTACAGATATAACATTCAATTCCCGTTACCTTCGTCTTTAAGAAGTTGTTACAGTGGCCACAAATTTGTTTATTTACTCCCATATTGCCTTGTTTTGTTGTATATATCTATATATTTATAATATTATATGTATATTGTATATTTGTAACAATATATATGTATATATATTTATATGTTTAATATTTATAATATTATATGTATACCGTATATTTGTAATATTATGTATGTTATTTTGTTCAAACTTTATGGCAGGTACTTAGCGTAGGTAGCGAGGCTGGTCCCCAGGTCAGTACAGGTGACCTCTTGTGGCCCAGGATGATGTCACCAGTTTCCAGTTACCTGATTTATAACCACTGATGCCGCCTCTTGCCACTATTTTATACTTCTAGTATTCAATTGCAAATCTAGTATGATTGCAAATATCATTCTCATAATTTCTTTCCGACACTCGTCCTATGTTAATGTAATCGTTCCTAGCTCTGTTACATCTAATCCTGTTGTCCTCTATCCTTTGTCTTCTGTACTTCCTCTACTCCCTCCTGCTTCTCACTTTTACTTCCTGACACTGTCTATTAAACCATGGGTTATTATATTCCCTCCTGTTTTTTTCCTTTACCGTTGGAATAAATCTCTCTTCAGCCTCCTTGCATTTCCATATGACTTGGTTCATCATATCTTGCACTTTTTTCCTTACATTTACTCAGGTTGAAATTAGAGCACTGTTTTTCCTCTAATTTCTTCCTCCCACTGCACTTCCCCAGATAGTCCCTTATCCTCCTGTAGTCCCCTTTCCTGTAGTCAACTCTCCTTTCCCAGATCTCTTGTCCTTTGGTCACAATTTTAAATTCCATCGTGTAGTCAAAGACTAGAACACTGGTCACTGGCTACTAGTGGTATTTCATGTTCCAATTTTCGATGTCTTCTACATTCTGGGTGAAAATCAGGTCTAATAGGCTCGGTGTATTCCCTCCTCTTTCCCTTGTGTCTTCCTTCAGATGATGTGTTAAGAAATTCCTGTCTATAACGTCTACTAACTTTACTCCCCATGTTTCCTCCCCGCCATGGGGATTCCTTGTTTCCCAATTGATCTCTCCGTGATTTAGGTCCCCCTAGTTATACTTACCTAGTTGTGCTTGCTGGGGTTGAGCTCTGGCTCTTTAGTCTCATCTCTCAACTGTCAATCAACCAATGAACAGGTTCCTGAGCATACTTTGCTCTATCATATCTACATTTGAAACTGCGTATGGAGTCAGCCTCCACCACATCACTGTCTAATGCATTCCGTCTGTTAACTACTCTGACACTGAAGAAGTTCATTCTAACGTCCCAGTGGCTCATTTGGGTGCTCAATTTCCTCCTGTATCCCCTTGTTCGCATACCACCTGTGTTAAACAATTTATCTTTATCTATCCTGTCAATGCCTCTGAGAATTTTGTAGGTAGTGATCATGGTTCCCCTTATTCTTCTGTCTTCTAGTGTCGTGAGGTGCATTTCCCGCAGCCTTTCTTCGTAACTCATGCCTCTTAGTTCTGGAACTAGTCTAGTGGCTTATCTCTGAACTTTTTCAAGCTTCGCCCTGTGCTTGACAACGTACAGGCTCCATGCTGGGGCCGCATACTCCAGGATTGGTCTTACATATGTGGTATACAAGGTTCTGAATGATTCCTTACACAGGCTCCTGAAGGCAGTTCTGATGTTAGTCAGCCTCGCATATGCCGCAGATGTTATTCTTTTGATGTGGACTTCAGGAGACAAGTTTGGTGTGATATCAACTCCTAGATCCTTCTCTCTGTCCGTTTTATGAAGGATTTTATCTCCCATTCTGTATCCTGTGTCTGGCCTCCGGTTTCCACTGCCTAGTTTCATTACCTTACATTTACTCAGGTTGAAATTAGAGCACTGTTTTTCCTCTAATTTCTTCCAACCACTGCACTTCTCCCAGGTAGTCCCTTGTCCTCCTGTAGTCCCCTTTCCGGTAATCATGTCTCCTTTCTCGGACCTCTTGTCCTTTGGTCACAATTTTAAGCTCCATCATGTAGTCAAAGACTTGGACACAGTGGTCACTGGCTCCTAGTGGTATCTCATGTTCCAAATGATCGATGTCTTCTACATTCTGGGTGAAAATGAGGTCTAATAGGTTGGGCGTATCCCCTCCTCTTTTCCTAGTGTCTTCCTTCACATGCTGTGTTAGGAAATTACTGTCAGTAATGTCTACCAGCTTCGCTCCCCAGGTATCCTCCCCGCCATGGGAATTCCTCGTTTCCCAATCTATCTCTCTGTGATTTAGGTCCCCCATGACCAGCAGCTTCGCTCTCATTCTATGCGCTATTGTTGCTGCCCTCTGCAGTTCATCTATACATGCCTTGTTGCTGTCCTCATACTCCTACCTGGGCCTTCTACTGTTTGGTGGGGGATTGTAGAGCATCAAGATTACAATCTTCTTCCCATCCACTGACAGAGTTCCATGTATGAAGCTCGTGCTTTCATTGGTACCCGGATTTACAAGCTCATCAAACTTCCATTTCCGCTTTATTAGGAGTGCCACTCCTCCTCCCTGTCTCTGTGTCCTTTCTTTTCTTATCGCCTAGTACCCCTCTGGAAAGATTGCATCCGAGATCATGCCATTTATTTTAGTTTCCACTATTGCCACTATGTCTGGGTCTGCCTCACTAACTCTTTCTTTTATCTCTTCTGCTGTATTGGATACCCCATCAGCATTGGTGTACCAAAGCTTGAGACTCTTCTTGGAAACTCTGGTGCCAGAATTCCCCCTTCCACCGGAGATCTGGGGGGGTACTGGGGGTGTCTGGGGGCGAGTGAAGGCCGTGGGGGTGTCTGGGGGGATGCTAGGGAGGTGCCTGGGAGTGCCTGGTAGGCGAATGGAGTCTGGGCCTCTAAGGGGGTAGGAAGGGCATAATGGGTCTGAAAGTTAGGGAGAGTCAGAATGGTATAGGGGGGGTTGAGAAATAGAGTGAGACTGAGAGTCAGATAGAGGTTGAGAGGTTGGGGGTTGAGGGATATTGAGAGCAGAGGGCTGAGAGGAGAATGGCGCATGGGTGCTGGGAGTGGAAGAGAGGGTGTATTAGTTAGGGAGGAATCGGGGGTAAGTGGGGGTTTTGGGGTAAAAGAGGGAAAGAGGGAGATGGGGGAAGGCGTTAGGGGGTCACAAGGTGAGGGGGTTAAATGGTGGCTGGAGGTGCATAGGAGGGGTCAGGGTTGGGTGGGGTTTGGGGGTGAGTGGAAGAGAGGTGCAGTGGAAGCTGGGATGGAGCAGATGGAATTGAAGGCAATGGGGTAGAAGGGGCAGGGGAGTAGGAGGGAGTAGTAGGGGAGGAGGGATGGGGAGGTGGGTTTGGGGAGGGCATGGCTTGACCCACTGGGATCGTTGACAGGTGTGATGTAGCAGGGGCAGGGGAGTTGTTGGGAAGGTGCAAATGTGGAAGGGGCAGGGGGGGGTTGGGGGGCTGAGGCAGGGAAGAGGTATAGGAGGGCTGAGTTGGGGAGGATGTGACCTGGGAGGTGACCTGGGAGGTGAGGCTACCTGAGAGGCTAGGGGTATGGTGTCATGCTTGCTATCTATTCTTGTGGGCTATTTGCTCATCTTTCGTCATAAACTTTTCAATAAACACATTGTAATGGGTTTCACTTCCTCTGAGTAAATGCTTGTTCCTCATTATGTACTCCACAGCCTCCACATTAGAGAATTGCACCAGAACAGGTCTATTCTTGGTACAATTGTAAGGTCCAACCTGGCAGCTGATATCAACCTCGTTTCCTGCCATTCCTGCTCCAATACATCACAATATCTCATGCAATTCATATTTTTCCGTCTCTATCTTTTATTGTCTTGTTGGTGTCCCAGATTCGAATAATCCGTGTATTATAATGGTCCTTCTCGTTAGTAATTCACTGTCATGCTGGTAGCCCGTCCCCTGGAGATTCCCCATACCAACCCCACTCACTAACCCATCCCCTACTGATCCTCTGTCCTTAGCCATGCTGTTAATCCTTCCTAATTCGTTTGCGATCCAAGCACAGTCCTTTCTTCCCGTCCTAATCTCTTCCTGAATATAGAGCATAAGCTTCTGTTTCTTTCTCTCTACTGCATCCTGTATATGCTGAGATAACTCGTTTTTTATCCCTTGGATTAGATCCTTCATCCAATCGCTCCTTCTCTCTACAAATTTGTCTATTAATTTGTCTATAAATCTGTACTCCTCCTCGTCCCTGCTGGTGATTGACCTTGAGCCCCTTCCTGATCTTGTCATTGCAGTAACAACCTAGCCAAAAAAAGGCGCTCCTCAATACCTTGCACAATCTGCAGCACAAACAGGCGAGAAAGTACTCCACGCGGCTGGTCAGGTGTGAGGTCCCCGCGTCTCGGCGTCACAGCTGGTGAGGTCACGTCCACGCTAGTCGGCACCACAATTCCATAATGCCACCATGTACTCAACACTTATTTTCAATGGTGCTGTTTCTACTGTTTTTCTTCACTTTCTTGTGGTTTGAGTGAGCTTACTAGTTATTCAATCACTCATATACATTCATGTACGAATATACACTTATTATCCCTCCGAATTCACTAGCTTCCCAGAAGAGGAGCTTCCCAGACCCTTCTGCCCACCATGGCTGTCTGACCAGAACTCTGTGTGTGTGTGTGTGTGTGTGTGTGTGTGTGTGTGTGTGTGTGTGTGTGTGTGTGTGTGTGTGTGTGTGTGTGTGTGTGTGTGTGTACTCACCTAGTTGTGTTTGCGGGGGTTGAGCTCTGGCTCTTTGGTCCCGCCTCTCAATCGTCAATCAACAGGTGTACAGATTCCTGAGCCTATTGGGCTCTATCATATCTACACTTGAAACTGTGTATGGAGTGAGCCTCCACCACATCACTTCCTAATGCATTCCATTTGTCAACCACTCTGACACTAAAAAAGTTCTTTCTAAAACCTCTGTGGCTCATTTGGGCGCTCAGTTTCCACCTGTGTCCCCTTGTGCGTGTGTCCCTTGTGTTAAATAGCCTGTCTTTATCTACCCTATCAATTCCCTTGAAAATCTTGAATGTAGTGATCATGTCCCCCCTAACTCTTCTGTCTTCCAGCGAAGTGAGGTTCAATGCCCGCCGTCTCTCCTCGCAGCTCATACCTCTCAGCTCGGGTACTAGTCTGGTGGCAAACCTTTGAACCTTTTCCAGTTTAGTCTTATCCTTGATTTGATATGGACACCATTCTGGGGCTGTATACTCCAGAATTGGCCTGACATATGTGGTATACAAAGTTCTGAATGATTCTTTACACAAATTTCTGAATGCCGTTCGTATGTTGGCCAGCCTGGCATATGCCGCTGATGTTATCCTCTTGATATGTGCTGCAGGAGACAGGTCTGGCGTGATATCAACTCCCAAGATTTTTTCTTTCTCTGACTCCTGCAGGATTTCCTCTCCCAGATGATACTTTGTATTTGGCCTCCTGCTCCCTACACCTATCTTCATTACATTACATTTGGTTGGGTTGAACTCTAACAACCACTTGTTCGACCATTCCTTCAGTTTGTCTAGGTCTTCTTGAAGCCTCAAACAGTCCTCTTCTGTCTTAATCCTTTTCATAATTTTGGCATCGTCCGCAAACATTGAGAGAAATGAATCTATACCCTCCGGGAGATCATTTACATATATCAGAAACAAGATAGGACCGAGTACAGAGCCCTGTGGGACTCCACTGGTGACTTCACGCCAATCAAAGGTCTCACCCCTCACCGTAACTCTCTGCTTCCTATTGCTTAGGTACTCCATTATCCACTGGAGCACCTTACCAGCTACCCCTGCCTGTCTCTCCAGCTTATGTACCAGCCTCTTATGCGGTACTGTGTCAAAGGCTTTCCGACAATCCAAGAAAATGCAGTCCGTCCAGCCCTCTCTTTCTTGCTTAATCTCTGTCTCCTGGTCATAGAATTCTATTAAGCCAGTCAGGCAAGATTTATCCTTCCTGAACCCATGTTGTCGATTTGTCACGAAGTCCCTTCTCTCCGGATGTGCTTCCAGGTTTTTTCTCACGATCTTCTCCATTACCTTGCATGGTATACAAGTCAAGGATACTGGCCTGTAGTTCAGTGCCTCTTGCCTGTCGCCCTTTTTGTATATTGGGACCACATTCGCCGTCTTCCATATTTCTGGTAGGTCTCCCGTCTCCAGTGACTTACTATACACTATGGAGAGTGGCAAGCAAAGTGCCTCTGCACATTCTTTCAGTACTGTGTGTGTGTGTGTGTGTGTGTGTGTGTGTGTGTGTGTGTGTGTGTGTGTGTGTGTGTGTGTGTGTGTGTGTGTGTGTATGTGTGTGTGTGTGTGTGTGTGTGTGTGTGTGTGTGTGTGTGTGTGTGTGTGTGTGTGTGTGTGTGTGTGTGTGTGTGTGTGTGTGTGTGTGTGTGTGTGTGTGTGTGTGTGTGTGTACTCACCTATTTGTACTCACCTATTTGTGCTTGCGGGGGTTGAGCTCTGGCTCTTTGGTCCCACCTCTCAACTGTCAATCAACTGGTGTACAGGTTCCTGAACCCATTGGACTCATAATATATCTACACTTCAAACTGTATATGGAGTCAGCCTTCACCACATCGCTGCCTAATGGATTAAATTTGTCAACCACTCTGACACTAAAAAAAAAATTCTAAAATCTCTGTGGCTAATTTGGGCACTCAATTTCCACCTATGTCCTCTTGTGCGTGTGCCCCTTGTGTTAAACAGCATGTCCTTATTTACTCTGTCAGTTCCTCTGAGAATCTTGTACGTGGTGATCATATCCCCCTAACTCTTCTGTCTTCTAGCGACGTGAGGTTTAATTCCTGTAGTCTCTCCTCGTAGCTCATACCTCTCAGCCCGGGTACTAGTCTGGTGGCAAACCTGTGAACTTTTTCCAGTTTAGTCTTATGCTTGACTAGATATGGACTCCATGGTGGGGCTGCATATTCCAGGATTGGTCTGACATAGGTGGTATACAAAGTTCTGAATGATTCCTTGCACAAGTGTCTAAATGCCGTTCTTATGCTAGCCAACCTGGCATATGCTGCTGATGTTATCCTCTTGATATGGGCTTAAGGGGACAGGTCTGGCGTGATACGAACCCTCCAGGTCTTTCTCTATCTCTGACTCTTGAAGAATTTCATCTCGCAAATGATACCATGTAACTGGCCTCCTGCTCCCTACGCCTATCTTTATTACATTACATTTGCTTGGGTTAAACTCTAAGAACCATTTGTTCGACCATTCCTTCAGTTTGTCTAGGTCTTCTTGAAGCCTCATGCAGTCCTCCTCTATTTTAATCCTTCTCGTAATTTTGGCATCGTCAGCAAACATTGAAAGGAATGAGACTATACCCTCCGGGAGATCATTTACGTATATCAGAAACAGGATAGGACACAGTACAGAACCTTTTGGGACTCCACTGGTGACTTCACGCCAATCTGAGGTCTCACCCCCCTCACTGTAACTCTTTGCTTCCTATTGCTTAGGTACTCCCTTATCCACTGGAGCACTTTACCAGTTACTCCTGCCTGTCTCTCCAGCTTATGTACCAGCCTCTTATTGGGGACTCTGTAAAAGGCGTGTGTAAGGTGTGTGTGTGTGTGTACTCACCTATTCGTGCTTTTGGGGGTTGAGCTTTGGCTCTTTGGTCCCGCCTCTCAACTGTCAATCAACTGGTGTATAGCTTCCTGAGCCTACTGGGCACTATCATTTCAACATATGAAACTGTGTATGGAGTCATCCTCCACCACACCACTGCCTAATGCATTCCATCCGTTAACTACTCTGACACTGAAAAAGTTCCTTCTAACGTCCCTGTGGCTCATGTGGGTACTCAGTTTCCACCCGTGTCCCCTTGTTCGCGTACCACCAGTGTTGAATAGTTTATTCTTATTTACCCGGTCGATTCCCCAGAGGATTTTGTAGGTTGTGATCATGTCTCCCCTTACTCTTCTGTCTTCCAGGGTCGTAAGGCAACCCATTCTCGCACTTGCTTATGGTCAATATTGGCTTATTTAATAAATGCATATGTGACATACTAATTGATTGTAAATATTTTAGTTTACCTTGAAAGGCTTCATAGAAAACACCGACCTCGCCTAACCTTCTTAGTATGTTAAGATAAGCATCTTATTGCTTCTTATTTACAATTATTACTTAACCTATCAACGGTATAGGTTAAGTAATAATGGTAATTCAGAAGCAATAAGATGTGTATCTTAACATACTAAGAAGGTTAGGTGAGGTCGGTGTTTTCTACGAAGCTTTTCAAGGTAAACTAAAATATTTACAATTAATATGTCACATATGCACTTATTAAATAAGGCAATATTGACTATAAGCAAGTGCGAGAACGGGTTGCGTAAGGTGCATTTCCCGCAGCCTTTCCTCGTAACTCATGCCTCTTAGTTCTGGGACCAGTCTAGTGGCATACCTCTGAACTTTTTCCAGCTTCGTCTTGTGCTTGACAAGGTGCGGGCTCCATGCTGGGGCCGCATACTCCAGGATTGGTTTTACGTATGTGGTGTATAAGATTCTAAACGATTCTTTACACATCACTGCCTAATGCATTCCATCCGTTAACTACTCTGACACAGAAAAAATTTCTTCTAACGTCTCTGTGGCTCATGTGGGTACTCAGTTTCCACCTGTGTCCCCTTGTTCGCGTCCCACTAGTCTTGATTAGTTTATCCTTGTTTACCCGGTCGATTCCTCTGAGGATTTTGTAGGTTGTGATCATGTCTCCCCTTACTCTTCTGTCTTCCAGTGTCGAAAGGGGCATTTCCCGCAGCCTTTCCTCGTAACTCATGCCTCTTAGTTCTGGGACTAGTCTAGTGGCATACCTTTGAACTTTTTCCAGCTTCGTCTTGTGCTTGACAAGGTACGGGCTCCATGCTGGGGCCGCATACTCCAGGATTGGTCTTACATATGTGGTGTACAAGATTCTGAATGATTCCTTACACAGGTTCCTGAACGCTGTTCTGATGTTAGCCAGCCTCGCATATGCCGCAGACGTTATTCTTTTTATGTGGGCTTCAGGAGACAGGTTTGGTGTATTATCAACTCTTACATCTTTCTCTCTGTCCGTTTCATTAAGTACTTCATCTCCTATTCTGTATCCTGTGTCTGGCCTCCTGTTTCCACTGTCTAGTTTCATTACTTTGCATTTACTCGGGTTGACCTTCAACAGCCATTTGTTGGACCATTCATTCAGTCTGTCTAGGTCATCTTGTAGCCTCCTACTATCGTCCTCAGTTTCAATCCTCCTCATAATTTTTGCATCCTCGGCAAACATTGAGAGAAACGATTCTACACCCTCTGGGAGATCATTTACATATATCAGAAACAATATAGGTCCAAGGACTGACCCCTGCGGGACTCCACTCGTAACGTCTCGACAATCTGAGACCTCACCCCTCACACAGACTCGTTGTCTCCTGTTGCTTAGGTACTCCTTTATCCAATGGAGTACCTTCCCTTTCACTTCAGCCTGCACCTCCAGCTTTTTCACTAGCCTCTTGTGTGGCACTGTATTAAAGGCTTTCTGACAATCAAAAAATATGCAGTCTGCCCACCCTTCTTTTTCTTGCCTTATTTATGTTGCCTGGTCATAGAATTCAAGTAACCCTGTGAGGCAGGACCTTCCATTCCTGGGGAGCCGGTCGGCCGAGCGGACAGCACGCGGGACTTGTGATCCTGTGGTCCTGGGTTCGATCCCAGGCGCTGGCGAGAAACAATGGGCAGAGTTTCTTTCACCCTATGGTCCTGTTACCTAGCAGTAAAATAGGTACCTGGGTGTTAGTCAGCTGTCACGGGCTGCTTCCTGGGGGTGGAGGCCTGGTCGAGGACCGGGCCGTGGGGACACTATAAAAGCCCCAAAATCATCTCAAGATAACATCAAGATAACCCATGTTGACGCTCTGTTACAAAGTTCTTTCGCTCCAAGTGCTCCACTAGCTTTCTTCGCACAATCTTCTCCATCAGCTTGCATGGTATGCAGGTTAGGGATACTGGCCTGTAATTCAGTGCCTCCTGTCTATCCCCTTTCTTGTATATCGGGACTACGTTAGCTGCTTTCCAAATTTCTGGCAGTTCCCCTGTTGCCAGTGATTTGTTATACACTATGGAGAGTGGTAGGCACAGTTCTTCTGCTCCTTCCTTTAGTATCCATGGGGAGATTCCATCTGGGCCTATAGCCTTTGTCACATCCAACTCTAGTAAACACTTCCTTACTTCCCCGCTGGTAATCTCAAACTCTTCCAGTGGTTCCTGGTTACCTATTCCCTCTCTTATCTCTGGGATTTCTCCTTCCTCTAAGGTGAAGACCTCCTGGAATTTCTTATTCAGTTCCTCACACACTTCCTTGTCGTTTGTAGTGAATCCTTCTGCCACTATCCTTAATTTCATAACCTGTTCCTTTACTGTTGTTTTTCTCCTGATGTGGCTATGCAGCAATTTAGGCTGAGTCTTTGCTTTGCTAGCGATGTCATTTTCGTATTGTCTTTCTGCCTCTCTTCTCATCCTGACATATTCATTCCTGGCATTCTGGTATCTTTCTCTTCTCTCCAGTGTCCTGTTTTTCCTATAGTTTCTCCATGCCCTTTGACTTTGCTGCTTAGCTAGCCTACATCTCTGATTAAACCATGGGTTTCTCGTCTTCATTTCACTGTTTTCTTTTTGGGCTGGGACAAACTTGTTTGCTGTGTCCTTGCACTATTGCGTGATGCAGTCCATCATATCTTGGGCCGTTATTTCCCTGAGCTCTGTTTCCCATGCTATATCTGTTAGGAATTTTCTTATCTCCTCATAGTTTCCCTTTCCGTATGCTAACCTTTTGGTTTCGGTATCCCTCCTCGAGTTCAAAAACCCTTCTTCAATCAGGTACTCAAACAAAAATACACTGTGGTCGCTCATTCCTACTGGGGACCTGTAAACCGATTTCTCTTATATCAGAGTCGTTCAGGGTGAAGACCAGGTCGAGTCTCGCTGGTTCGTCATTTCCTCTCATTCTTGTGGGTTCTCTGACATGCTGGGTTAAAAAGTTTCTAGTCACCACCTCCAGTAGTTTGGCTCTCCACGTATCCTCGCCTCCATGCGGTTCCTTGTTCTCCCAGTCAATCCTTCCATGACTGAAGTCCCCCTATGATGAGCAGGTGGGATCTATTTCTACAGGCAGCAGAGGCTGCCCTCTCAATTATAGTGTTAACTGCCTTGTTGTTGTTTTCATACTCTTGACTGGGTCTTCTGTCATTTGGTGGAGGGTTATATATTACTGTTGCTACTATCCTTGGTCCTCCCATTGTCATGGTGCCTGCTATGTAGTCTCTGAAACCCTCACAGCCCGGGATAGCCATCTCCTTAAAACTCCATTCCTTTCTCATGAGTAGGGCCACTCCGCATCCTCCCGTACCTTCCCTCTCTTTCCTTATTACTGTGTACTCCTGGGGAAACATGACATTTGTTATGATTCCAGAGAGTTTTGTTTCAGTGAGTCCGATTACATCTGGGTTCACTTCTTGTGCTCTTTCCCTTAGTTCACTTGCCTTGCTTGTGATCCCATCTATGTTCGAGTACATTACCCTGAAACTGACTCTCTTCTGCTTCTCCTCTGGGGGGAATCTGTGGGGTCTGGGGTGAGTGTCGTGACGCTGAACCCCGGTTCATTCCGAACACAGCGATTACACAACACATAACACCTTGCCTCAGCACCCGTTACTACCACCGTGTACTCCTACACACACCAGACCCTTGAGGCGTACCACTAGGTTTGTACTGGAACACAATGAATGAACATACGGAAGGTATTTAAAGGCCGTCGGATTTTGTCATTTAATTACAAAGAATAGACTCTGACAAATAATACTATATTAATTAACATACTCTATTAGGTCAATACACTTCCAATACCCATAGACCACTTGACCTCCGCGATCACCACCCACACTCGTAACTTCCGCCTAAGTCCCTAATACGGAATGATTACTACAACGCTCCACACCCGGTTAGTCTTACATTCAATACTCACATACTGCAGACTTAACTTGGTCACTAAGATCACAACAGGCTCTCGCATAGCTGTCTGCTACACTTCGCTGCTGCCACAACCGGGGATCCAAAAGGACTTGCTCGTTCAACTTCCACAATCAGACTGACTCCAGTCAGCCATCTCCCTCAACCATTTCACCCCACCTCTCAAGGAAGGTATAATCCGATTAACCTTATCCCTAGAGAGGTAATCTTGTTCCTGGAAGCCTGACGACGAATAATTCCTCTTTCCAGGAATTAATCATTTGGCTAAACAGCTTCGGTCTTAATCCATTGACCTTTCTTAGATATGTGATCCATAGTCTGTCTACTTACATGAACTTCCAATCATCATTCGTTAAGTGTTGAAGTAATGA
>NC_091201.1:11729189-11904189 GCF_040958095.1 Procambarus clarkii
TGAGTATGTGCTATAGAGTTAATCATGTGTAGATATATAGATAAGAGTATGTAGGATATGTTGAGGAGGGAGGGCCCCCCCGCGCCCCCCCTACCCTGACAAGGATATGTGGATGAGAGAGAGGCCCCCTACCCCTGACAGGGTAGGAGACCAGGCTCTTAAGATGGGTATGGCAAGTGAAGGAGGGGAAAGGGGGAGAGGGGAGGTGAGCAGGCAGTAGCTTTTCTCTGAGAGTGGGGGGGACACATTATTTTTCTTAAACAATGATTGTTTTATGTATGAACAGATTTGTGTCCAAGACCTCTTCCTGTTACACAATTTGGCTGTGTGTAACCAAACTAGAAGTGCTCTACAAATCAAGGGACCCAGAATGTGGAATGACCTCCCGAATCATGTCAAAGGCTGTACCTCTCTCAACCAGTTTAAAAGTAAAACCAAGTACTACCTAATTAACTCCATGTAACCTACCTTACCTCCTAAATGTCAACCCATGTCTTGCTATTTTTTAAACAATGCTGTTCACCAACGTGTACAATTGCTGATTTGTGCTATGTTACCCCCTTTTTTATTTTGTATTCCTTTTTTCAACACAATTTATACCTAATCCAGCTTACTATTAACTTTTAGTCTAAGTGTTTTTTCCCCCCATACCTTGCCCGAAATGCTATGAGTATTAGTGGCTTTAGGTATTGTATGTACTAGCTCTGTCTATAAATCCAACATTATGTTTGTAAATCAACTGTATGTACTTTTCCTGAATAAATTTGTTTATTATTATTTATTTATTAATCAGTAAGTATTAAAAGAAGGCACCAAGCTGGGAAGGCTATGTAGCACTATTGTGTGTAACAATAAGCCAATTTTTTTTAACAAATAATGCACCTGTATGGTAAAACAAATCCTGTCAGCTGTAAAAATATTGATGCAGTTATTTAAATAAAAAATATAATGAAAGAAATATTACTGGTTTATTCTTATCCTATCTTTTTGTACTGTACAGTATATCCAAGGAAGTGAAAAATTGAGACATAATGCACAATTTAATGAATGATTAGCATGGATTAGCAGTTCAAAAGAAATATGACTATTACATATCAACATGAGATCTTAATGATCCATGGTTAACATGATTTAATAAGGATAATGTCATAATAAGACCGGATGAGTCGATAGTGAAATAGTTAGCTCGGGGTTAAGTGAGTCAGACCTTGAACCATTTAGTGCTGTACCTCATTCTAAGCGTTTTACTGAATGAGGGAAACATTTTACAACTTAAAAGGTGTCTCAAGTAAATGAGTGAGCGAGCTACTACAACATAGCTGCGGGGAGCGAGTATTCAAGCGGTACACCTCTTGAAGTGTGACAGGCGTCTGAGCAGTTGTGGTCGACGTGCTCCTGCTCTCATCTCAGCTAACATACCCTCACATCCGACGACACATGCCCTCTTGTCAATCATATGTCATTTCCTTAACCCTGTGGTCTGTCTGTCTACATTTCTCCTAGCTTCTACCATCACTCAGTAACTCAGTAAGTCAAACAGCAACAGTGGACTGAAGACTCTAATATGCTGTGGAGATAGACCGCTTCTCTCTCGGGCTGAGCCATTAGTGAAATACCCGGCTTCAATTTGCTAGGACATAGGATCTACAGTTTCGTCAGGTTGACCTTATGCCATTAGCACTGTATGACACTGACCCGCCTTAGCGAGATAACTGCGCGCAACAGTAGCCCAGGGAAAACATAGACTTTTAATATCATAGCAAGACAATGACAGAGAATGTTCAGCCCTCTTAATATTTTTATTCAAGCACTGATAAAATAGCATAATGTAAGATTTTTTTTCACATTTCATATCGCGTGTGTAGATTTAGTTTAAACAAAAAGTGATAAACGAGAACATGAACTAATAGGGTTGAGATAGGAGGAAAGGCTTTGCGGAAGATAGAAGAGCTGAGGAGACATGTTCGCTCCCTACAATTCTATTATTTCTTGCAGACCTGACCAGAAAAGCAGTCAATCAGTCAAACAATTTTATAGTTTAAAGTTTTTACATCTTAAAAGGGGGGGGGACTACTAGTCTTCAATTTTTCTTCTATCAAATCATGTAGGCATGAGGACCACTACCACATGACAGCAGGAGCGAGCATTCGAGCCCTGTACCTTTTGATGACTGTCTATCGCATGACCACAATATCCCACACCATACCTGCTCCTGCATACCCCTTGCGCTTAGTAACGTAACATGGAAATCAACTTTCTGTCTGATGACCAAATAACATTATTGAAAATGTAAACCATGTTTAGCCATAGCTCCATTACATCCAAACACAAAATAAAATATTACTGTATGCCTGTTTAGTTCTTGTAACACATTATATCGTTACGTAACGTAACGTGGAAATCATCTTTCTGTCTGATGACCAAATAACATTTTTGAAAATGTGAAGCATGTTTATGGGGCGTTAGCGCTGTCCATCATTCTGTCTAGTTAGTGTCAGGCCATCGTTAGAGCTCGGTCGTGTCTCTCCTTATTGCTGAGTTGTCACTCAGCACCACCCTTCTCTCATCCCCCATTAGTGCTTGATCCAGCAGGTGTCTAATCTTCACCTTTAGTAATTCTCAATGGAATAGTCGGTGTGTGTTTTTTTAACAGAGGAACTTAGTTTCTAGTTTTAAAATACTTTCAGTTGATAGCTGTTAACTACGTAGGAATTGATAGACCGGTTGTTCTGTGCAAAAAGCCATTTCTCTTCACTTGTGCTAAGTGAGCCAGACAAAATGTGACATTACACTGTAAGTAAGGCAATACAGAACAAAGAAAAATTGTAGCATTACGTTATTAGTTAAATATTCAAAACATATAACACGCAATATTTCTCAGCCTTTTAAACTATTACAAGTTTTTTTGAGCAAATAAGCTTCCTTTAAGCGGTTCAACACATCAAACATAGCATGCGCAGATTAGTTTTTACCCATTTCTTGTCGAGTTTGTAGATTTAATTTTAAACAAAGGTGTGCCACTAGTCCACGAACAAAGAGGGGTGAGTTAGGAAGAAAGACTTTGTGAAATATGAACCATACCACGCTGGAAGACAGAAGAGTTTGGGGAGATGTGATCACAACCTACAAATTCTAATATTTTTTGTTAACTGTGTGATCACAACATATACCTCATGGTCTCTTGTTCTGCCTCTCACTAGTCAATAAACACAACTTTTGTATCATTTTTTGACTAAAATAGCACTCTGAAACATCTTTGCACATTTTAATTTTTCATTGACACATGCACAGCCATCAAAGGGAATCTCACTACTGCATGGATGTCTTGTGTGTTAAATAAACTGTCCTTACCTAGTTTATCATTTTCGTTGAGAAACTTATGTGGTGATCATATCTCCAGAGTCCACACAAATAACCCATACATCACCCAACTTCTGTTTTCAAATCATAGCTCGCATCTAATTTACTGTTATTTTTTTTTTGCAGAAACTAAGTTTTGAGAATATGCACAAAGTCACCAATTACTATTCGTATCATCAAAGTTATTCTCAGAGTTTTTTTAGTTTAAAACAATACTTCCACCATCCTATATCCATATTGAGAGGGAAGGCAAACATAACTTGGTTATTGCATCTAGTTTTAAAAAGGGGTTTGAATAAGAAGAGTCATGTTTCATAAAAAATACTTTACAGCATCCATTATTTATGAGCAGTAAGAGGGAAACGGGATCCACACATACAATTTCCAAGCACTACAACACTATCGAGGTAAACATAACATAAAAAAGACAATAATGTAGTACGCTATTAGCCGGCTAGTCAAAACTTAACATAACAGATATGATTTCACAGAGTTTTAACCTTTACAAGTTCTTCAATATTTTCTCTTCACTTGTGCTATGTGAGCCAGACAAAATGTGGCATTGCACTATTAGCAAGGCAAGGTAATACATAACAAAGACAAAAAGTAGCAATACGCTATTAGCTAGATAGTCAAAACATATATCACGCATTATTTCACAGGCTTTTTTTTTTTCTTGCAAATAAGGTTCCTTTAAGCAGTTCAACACATCAAACACAACCAGTCCACGAAATAAGAGGGTGACTTAGGAGGAAAGAAAAGGTATTGTGAAATATGCACCACACCACCCTCTGGAAGACATAAGAATTGGGGGGACGTGATCACTAACTACATAGCCTCCTCCTCTTTCTCTCATTAGTCAATAAATATCCTTTGCATCATTTCTTGACTAAAATACCACTCCAAAACATATGTGGTCATTTTTATTCTCATTGTCACACTTATAGTCAACAATTTGTTTTGCAGAGTGACGAGTTATGCATAGTGACGAGATTTCACGGTGAGCACAGTTTTAAGAGAGTTCACAGTGTATTAATTACGGTCATGGATATGTTATATTATGTTTATGAAGATCATTACTTCTTATTTTTACCCATTTCATTACGCCCTGCTTTTCAGTCTTCTCATGTTCTTTTTCAAATAAAGTTTGCTTGCTGTTTTCCAGTAGATTCGCTTCACACTACATATATTATTCAACTTTCAAATTCTTTACAACTTCAGCTCAGTTTCTTTTCAATATTACGGCTTTTTGTTGTTTCCCCTGTCAGTATCTAGTTCAAGACCTCGTATTATCTATGTCATTACTGTTTGTCAACAAATTATTTTTTAGTTAGTTCAAATTATTTTGTGCACATCACACGGTTACCGCTTATTGTCCACCGCTGATGTGTGAATCATATATATCCTCTTTCACAAAAACATATATATATTTTTATACTTGAACACTACCCTCATAGTCTTTTATGCTCATCATAGCTTAACACGTGCACTTGACTTTTACTTATTTTATATTTTCTCATTCTTTTCAAACAATTTATATTTGAAATTTGATATTATATTTGAATTCGAGGTTTGGATTGGACTCCGGTCCATAACGAAATCCCGGACCAGTGTTGTAAAACAGTCTTTCCTATAAATTAATTGAAAAGAATGAGAAAATATAAAATATGTAAAAGTCAAGTGCACGTATTAAGCTCTGATGAGCATAAAAGACTGTGAGGGTAGTGTTCATGTTTAAATATAATAGTATATATATGTATAAATACTAATAGCGTAATGCTACAATTTTTCTTTGTTCTGTATTGCCTTACTAACAGTATATTGTCACATTTTGTCTGGCTCACTTAGCACAAGTGAAGAGAAAAGGCTTTTGGCACAGAACAACCGGTCTATCAATTCCTACGTAGTTAACAGCTATCAACTGAAAGTATTTTAAAACTAGAAACTAAGTTCCTCTGTTAAAAAAACACACACCGACTATTCCATTGAGAATTACTAAAGGTGAAGATTAGACACCTGCTGGATCAAGCACTAATGGGGGGATGAGAGAAGGGTGGTGCTGAGTGACAACTCAGCAATAAGGAGAGACACGACCGAGCTCTAACGATGGCCTGACACAAACTAGACAGAATGATGGACAACGCTAACGCCCCATAAACATGCTTCACATTTTCAAAAATGTAATTTGGTCATCAGACAGAAAGATGATTTCCACGTTACGTTACGTAACGATATAATGTGTTACAAGAACTAAACAGGCATACAGTAATATTTTATTTTGTGTTTGGATGTAATGGAGCTATAGCTAAACATGGTTCACATTTTCAATAATGTTATTTGGTCATCAGACAGAAAGTTGATTTCCATGTTACGTTACTAAGCGCAAGGGGTATGCAGGAGCAGGTATGGTGTGGGATATTGTGGTCATTAACCAAGTCATGCGATAGACCAACATCAAAAGGTACCGCGCCCGAATGCTCGCTCCCGCAGTCATATGGTAGTGGTCCTCATGCCTATTTCATTTGATAGAATAAAAATTGAAGACTAGTAGTCCCCCCGTTTTAAGATGTAAAAACTTTAAACTATAAAAATGTTTAACTGACTGACTAACTGCTTTTCTGGTCAGGTCTCCAGGTCTGCAAGAAATAATAGAATTGTAGGTAGCGAACATGTCTCCTAAGCTCTTCTATCTTCCGCAAAGCCTTTCCTCCTATCTCAACCCTATTAGTTCATGTTCTCGTGTTTCACTTTTTGTTTAAACTAAATCTATACGCGCGATATGAAATGTGAAAAAAAATCTTACATTATGCTATGTTCTCAGTGCTTGAATAAAAATATTAAGAGGGCTGAACATTCTCTGTCATTGTCTTGCTATGATATTAAAAGTCTATGTTTTCCCTGGGCTACTGTTGCGCGCAGTCATCTCGCTAAGGCGGGTCAGTGTCATACAGTGCTAATGGCATAAGGTCAACCTGACGAAACTGTAGATCCTATGTCCTAGCAAATTGAAGCCGGGTATTTACTAATGGCTCAGCCCGAGAGAGAAGCGGTCTATCTCCACAGCATATTAGAGTCTTCAGTCCACTGTTGCTTTTTGACTTACTGAGTTACTGAGTGATGGTAGAAGCTAGGAGAAATGTAGAGAGACTACAGGGTTAAGGAAATGACGTGTGATGGACGAGAGGGCATGTGTCGTCGGATGTGAGGGTATGTTAGCTGAGATGAGAGCAGGCGCACGTCGACCACAACTGCTCAGACGCCTGTCACACTTCAAGAGGTGTACCGGTCGAATGCTCGCTCCCCGCAGCTATTTGGTAGTGGCTCGCTCACTCATTTACTTGAGACTTACTTGAGACTTTTAAGATGTAAAACGTTTCCCTCATTCGGTAAAACGCTTAGAATGAGGTACAGCGCTAAATGGTTCAAGGTCTGACTCACTTAACCCCGAGCTAACTATTTCACTATCGACTCATCCGGTCTTATTCTCATTGGTTACTGTTTACATCTGGATAATGTAGGTCTTAGAAGCAGTCTTGAACTCAGTGATAATGAACAAGTCAATTTAAAATATAATAATAATAATAATATCAAGACTAAGATTTTCCACATTAGTCATATATATATGTTTACTTTGCTAACAGCGCATGCTTGGAATTTATATGTGGGGAACATGGAGCACCTAAGGGAGAGAGAGAGAGAATGAATGACGCGTTTGAGGTAGAGCAGAGGTCAGACCTATGACCTTCCTTCAATTCAAGCTGGTAAGGGTTGTGGATGGGGTGGAAGGGGATTTGGGGTGGGGGTGGGTTGGGGGTGAGGGTATGATCATCCCCAGTACCTCCCCCCACATCTCAGTACACCTCAAACCTCTACCCCAGATGTGTGTAATGGCAAACCACCCAGGGTTAGATCTAAAATTGCATATATTCATTCAGAATTGGGTAAAACACCTGCAAGTCTCCCAGTGCTGCTGGCTCCAGAAGTTATGTTTCCCACATTCAGTAAAAAGGCGGGCAGTAGTTTGGTAGATAGAAGGAAATTCAGTAAACGCTAACCTACTGACTTTGACTGACTGAGTATACTTAGAGACATGCATGTAAGCCCCTCCTCAACCTCTGAGGAGAAGATGTAAACAGACCTGAGTGCCAGGTGTAGGGGCTGGTGGACCACCTTCTGGGTATGGTGTGTGGTAACACCTCATTCAGTTCAGTACAGTTATGTCAAACTCTCAAGAGGCTAGCCGCCCACGAAGGCTCTCTTCCTGCCCAGGCATGCGTGACATGGAGGACTACATACCTATGTGGTAAGCCCTGCTATGTGGTCCACTATGCACTCCTCCTTTCAGGTGAGGCTGGAGGGGAGAGATGAGGGTGTTAACTGGTTGGAGGGGGGGGGAGGGAGATGATATGTTTGCTTTGCTAACACCTCAATGCTTGGAATTTGTATGTTGAGGTCATGGCTCACCTTCGGGAAAGAACAAAGACACACTCACAGCTATGAGGAGGTTCGTGAGGCAGATGTTGACATTCACAACATTTATATAGGGGACCCCATGTGGTCATGCGGTGTCACTCCTCAGACCTATGTGGTGGGTATGAGCCGCATATCCTTAGCGCTCTGGAAGCAGAGTAAGGGGAGGGGGGTGCTGAACACCCCTCGAGTCTGTCATGAAAACTAATCACCGACGGAGACCCACACCAGAGGCAGAGAATTGGTAATATATATATATATATATATATATATATATATATATATATATATATATATATATATATATATATATATATATATATTTTATTAAATATGACCGAAAAAGTAAGATTAATAATTCTAACACGAATTTTCTCAATCTTTCGTACATTATGCTTCACTGCTGGAGGTAAATCAAAAATCACTTCTCCAAAATTCATTTTTATTTCTAGTCTGACGCGACACGGGCGCGTTTCGTAAAACTTATTACATTTTCAAAGACTTCACAAATACACAACTGATTAGAACTTGCGTTTCCCTGATTTTATATCTACATTTGAGTGAGGTGGGAAGGGTGATGTGGCATTACATTTGAGTAAGGTGGGAAGGATGATGTGGCATTAGAGGATATTAATAGGGTATTAAAAGTATCAACACAAGACAGAACACGAAACAATGGATATTGAATAGAAGTGTTTGTAGAAAGCCTATTGGTCCATATTTCTTGATGCTTCTATATTGGAGCGGAGTCTTGAGGTGGGTAGAATATAGTTGTGCAATAATTGGCTGTTGATTGCTGGTGTTGACTTCTTGATGTGTAGTGCCTCGCAAACGTCTAGCCGCCTGCTATCGCTGTATCTATCGATGATTTCTGTGTTGTTTACTAGGATTTCTCTGGCGATGGTTTGGTTATGGGAAGAGATTATATGTTCCTTAATGGAGCCCTGTTGTTTATGCATCGTTAAACGCCTAGAAAGAGATGTTGTTGTCTTGCCTATATACTGGGTTTTTTGGAGCTTACAGTCCCCAAGTGGGCATTTGAAGGCATAGACGACGTTAGTCTCTTTTAAAGCGTTCTGTTTCGTGTCTGGAGAGTTTCTCATGAGTAGGCTGGCCGTTTTTCTGGTTTTATAGTAAATCGTCAGTTGTATCCTCTGATTTTTGTCTGTAGGGATAACGTTTCTATTAACAATATCTTTCAGGACCCTTTCCTCTGTTTTATGAGCTGTGGAAAAGAAGTTCCTGTAAAATAGTCTAATAGGGGGTATAGGTGTTGTGTTAGTTGTCTCTTCGGAGGTTGCATGGCTTTTCACTTTCCTTCTTATGATGTCTTCGATGAAACCATTGGAGAAGCCGTTATTGACTAGAACCTGCCTTACCCTACAGAGTTCTGAAGAACTCTGTAGGGTAAGGCAGGTTCTAGTCAATAACGGCTTCTCCAATGGTTTCATCGAAGACATCATAAGAAGGAAAGTGAAAAGCCATGCAACCTCCGAAGAGACAACTAACACAACACCTATACCCCCTATTAGACTATTTTACAGGAACTTCTTTTCCACAGCTCATAAAACAGAGGAAAGGGTCCTGAAAGATATTGTTAATAGAAACGTTATCCCTACAGACAAAAATCAGAGGATACAACTGACGATTTACTATAAAACCAGAAAAACGGCCAGCCTACTCATGAGAAACTCTCCAGACACGAAACAGAACGCTTTAAAAGAGACTAACGTCGTCTATGCCTACAAATGCCCACTTGGGGACTGTAAGCTCCAAAAAACCCAGTATATAGGCAAGACAACAACATCTCTTTCTAGGCGTTTAACGATGCATAAACAACAGGGCTCCATTAAGGAACATATAATCTCTTCCCATAACCAAACCATCGCCAGAGAAATCCTAGTAAACAACACAGAAATCATCGATAGATACAGCGATAGCAGGCGGCTAGACGTTTGCGAGGCACTACACATCAAGAAGTCAACACCAGCAATCAACAGCCAATTATTGCACAACTATATTCTACCCACCTCAAGACTCCGCTCCAATATAGAAGCATCAAGAAATATGGACCAATAGGCTTTCTACAAACACTTCTATTCAATATCCATTGTTTCGTATTCTGTCTTGTGTTGATACTTTTAATACCCTATTAATATCCTCTAATGCCACATCATCCTTCCCACCTTACTCAAATGTAATGCCACATCACCCTTCCCACCTCACTCAAATGTAGATATAAAATCAGGGAAACGCAAGTTCTAATCAGTTGTGTATTTGTGAAGTCTTTGAAAATGTAATAAGTTTTACGAAACGCGCCCGTGTCGTGTCAGACTACAAATAAAAATGAATTTTGGAGAAGTGATTTTTGATTTACCTCCAGCAGTGAAGCATAATGTACGAAAGATTGAGAAAATTCGTGTTAGAATTATTAATCTTACTTTTTCGGTCATATTTAATAAAATATGTCTACAGGAAAGACTGCTACCAAAATATACTAATATATATATATATATATATATATATATATATATATATATATATATATATATATATATAAATATATATATATATATATATATATATATATATATATATATATATATATATATATATATATATATATATATACATAATCTTTGGACAACACCCACCAGTGGGACTCGAACCCAGAAAACACAACTACCTTCCAGTAGCTGGCATAACTAGTATGCTTTAACCCACTACGCCATCAGACCTTACAAAAGAAGTAGATAGTTCGAGATATATATATCTCAAACATCTCCACCTCCCGAAGGCACCAGATGAGTGAGGGGTCAGTCTGCATTTTTCGTCAAGCCACTGTCAATGTGAGAGAACTCGTGTCCAGCTTATAAGCCTATACTTGCATAAACCACAAGTGAAGATAAATAATCTTTGGACAACACCCACCAGTGGGACTCGAACCCAGAAAGCACAACTACCTTCCAGTAGCTGGCATAACTAGTATGCTTTAACCCACTACGCCATCAGACCTTACAAAAGAAGTAGATAGTTCGAGATATATATATCTCAAACATCTCCACCTCCCGAAGGCACCAGATGAGTGAGGGGTCAGTCTGCATTTTTCGTCAAGCCACTGTCAATGTGAGAGAACTCGTGTCCAGCTTATAAGCCTATACTTGCATAAACCACAAGTGAAGATAAATAATCTTTGGACAACACCCACCAGTGGGACTCGAACCCAGAAAGCACAACTACCTTCCAGTAGCTGGCATAACTAGTATGCTTTAACCCACTACGCCATCAGACCTTACAAAAGAAGTAGATAGTTCGAGATATATATATCTCAAACATCTCCACCTCCCGAAGGCACCAGATGAGTGAGGGGTCAGTCTGCATTTTTCGTCAAGCCACTGTCAATGTGAGAGAACTCGTGTCCAGCTTATAAGCCTATACTTGCATAAACCACAAGTGAAGATAAATAATCTTTGGACAACACCCACCAGTGGGACTCGAACCCAGAAAGCACAACTACCTTCCAGTAGCTGGCATAACTAGTATGCTTTAACCCACTACGCCATCAGACCTTACAAAAGAAGTAGATAGTTCGAGATATATATATCTCAAACATCTCCACCTCCCGAAGGCACCAGATGAGTGAGGGGTCAGTCTGCATTTTTCGTCAAGCCACTGTCAATGTGAGAGAACTCGTGTCCAGCTTATAAGCCTATACTTGCATAAACCACAAGTGAAGATAAATAATCTTTGGACAACACCCACCAGTGGGACTCGAACCCAGAAAGCACAACTACCTTCCAGTAGCTGGCATAACTAGTATGCTTTAACCCACTACGCCATCAGACCTTACAAAAGAAGTAGATAGTTCGAGATATATATATCTCAAACATCTCCACCTCCCGAAGGCACCAGATGAGTGAGGGGTCAGTCTGCATTTTTCGTCAAGCCACTGTCAATGTGAGAGAACTCGTGTCCAGCTTATAAGCCTATACTTGCATAAACCACAAGTGAAGATAAATAATCTTTGGACAACACCCACCAGTGGGACTCGAACCCAGAAAGCACAACTACCTTCCAGTAGCAGGCATAACTAGTATGCTTTAACCCACTACGCCATCAGACCTTACAAAAGAAGTAGATAGTTCGAGATATATATATCTCAAACATCTCCACCTCCCGAAGGCACCAGATGAGTGAGGGGTCAGTCTGCATTTTTCGTCAAGCCACTGTCAATGTGAGAGAACTCGTGTCCAGCTTATAAGCCTATACTTGCATAAACCACAAGTGAAGATAAATAATCTTTGGACAACACCCACCAGTGGGACTCGAACCCAGAAAGCACAACTACCTTCCAGTAGCTGGCATAACTAGTATGCTTTAACCCACTACGCCATCAGACCTTACAAAAGAAGTAGATAGTTCGAGATATATATATCTCAAACATCTCCACCTCCCGAAGGCACCAGATGAGTGAGGGGTCAGTCTGCATTTTTCGTCAAGCCACTGTCAATGTGAGAGAACTCGTGTCCAGCTTATAAGCCTATACTTGCATAAACCACAAGTGAAGATAAATAATCTTTGGACAACACCCACCAGTGGGACTCGAACCCAGAAAGCACAACTACCTTCCAGTAGCTGGCATAACTAGTATGCTTTAACCCACTACGCCATCAGACCTTACAAAAGAAGTAGATAGTTCAAGATATATATATCTCAAACATCTCCACCTCCCGAAGGCACCAGATGAGTGAGGGGTCAGTCTGCATTTTTCGTCAAGCCACTGTCAATGTGAGAGAACTCGTGTCCAGCTTATAAGCCTATACTTGCATAAACCACAAGTGAAGATAAATAATCTTTGGACAACACCCACCAGTGGGACTCGAACCCAGAAAGCACAACTACCTTCCAGTAGCTGGCATAACTAGTATGCTTTAACCCACTACGCCATCAGACCTTACAAAAGAAGTAGATAGTTCGAGATATATATATCTCAAACATCTCCACCTCCCGAAGGCACCAGATGAGTGAGGGGTCAGTCTGCATTTTTCGTCAAGCCACTGTCAATGTGAGAGAACTCGTGTCCAGCTTATAAGCCTATACTTGCATAAACCACAAGTGAAGATAAATAATCTTTGGACAACACCCACCAGTGGGACTCGAACCCAGAAAGCACAACTACCTTAAAGTAGCTGGCATAACTAGTATGCTTTAACCCACTACGCCATCAGACCTTACAAAAGAAGTAGATAGTTCGAGATATATATATCTCAAACATCTCCACCTCCCGAAGGCACCAGATGAGTGAGGGGTCAGTCTGCATTTTTCGTCAAGCCACTGTCAATGTGAGAGAACTCGTGTCCAGCTTATAAGCCTATACTTGCATAAACCACAAGTGAAGATAAATAATCTTTGGACAACACCCACCAGTGGGACTCGAACCCAGAAAGCACAACTACCTTCCAGTAGCTGGCATAACTAGTATGCTTTAACCCACTACGCCATCAGACCTTACAAAAGAAGTAGATAGTTCGAGATATATATATCTCAAACATCTCCACCTCCCGAAGGCACCAGATGAGTGAGGGGTCAGTCTGCATTTTTCGTCAAGCCACTGTCAATGTGAGAGAACTCGTGTCCAGCTTATAAGCCTATACTTGCATAAACCACAAGTGAAGATAAATAATCTTTGGACAACACCCACCAGTGGGACTCGAACCCAGAAAGCACAACTACCTTCCAGTAGCTGGCATAACTAGTATGCTTTAACCCACTACGCCATCAGACCTTACAAAAGAAGTAGATAGTTCGAGATATATATATCTCAAACATCTCCACCTCCCGAAGGCACCAGATGAGTGAGGGGTCAGTCTGCATTTTTCGTCAAGCCACTGTCAATGTGAGAGAACTCGTGTCCAGCTTATAAGCCTATACTTGCATAAACCACAAGTGAAGATAAATAATCTTTGGACAACACCCACCAGTGGGACTCGAACCCAGAAAGCACAACTACCTTCCAGTAGCTGGCATAACTAGTATGCTTTAACCCACTACGCCATCAGACCTTACAAAAGAAGTAGATAGTTCGAGATATATATATCTCAAACATCTCCACCTCCCGAAGGCACCAGATGAGTGAGGGGTCAGTCTGCATTTTTCGTCAAGCCACTGTCAATGTGAGAGAACTCGTGTCCAGCTTATAAGCCACAAGTGCATAAACCACAAGTGAAGATAAATAATCTTTGGACAACACCCACCAGTGGGACTCGAACCCAGAAAGCACAACTACCTTCCAGTAGCTGGCATAACTAGTATGCTTTAACCCACTACGCCATCAGACCTTACAAAAGAAGTAGATAGTTCGAGATATATATATCTCAAACATCTCCACCTCCCGAAGGCACCAGATGAGTGAGGGGTCAGTCTGCATTTTTCGTCAAGCCACTGTCAATGTGAGAGAACTCGTGTCCAGCTTATAAGCCTATACTTGCATAAACCACAAGTGAAGATAAATAATCTTTGGACAACACCCACCAGTGGGACTCGAACCCAGAAAGCACAACTACCTTCCAGTAGCTGGCATAACTAGTATGCTTTAACCCACTACGCCATCAGACCTTACAAAAGAAGTAGATAGTTCGAGATATATATATCTCAAACATCTCCACCTCCCGAAGGCACCAGATGAGTGAGGGGTCAGTCTGCATTTTTCGTCAAGCCACTGTCAATGTGAGAGAACTCGTGTCCAGCTTATAAGCCTATACTTGCATAAACCACAAGTGAAGATAAATAATCTTTGGACAACACCCACCAGTGGGACTCGAACCCAGAAAGTACAACTACCTTCCAGTAGCTGGCATAACTAGTATGCTTTAACCCACTACGCCATCAGACCTTACAAAAGAAGTAGATAGTTCGAGATATATACATCTCAAACATCTCCACCTCCCGAAGGCACCAGATGAGTGAGGGGTCAGTCTGCATTTTTCGTCAAGCCACTGTCAATGTGAGAGAACTCGTGTCCAGCTTATAAGCCTATACTTGCATAAACCACAAGTGAAGATAAATAATCTTTGGACAACACCCACCAGTGGGACTCGAACCCAGAAAGCACAACTACCTTCCAGTAGCTGGCATAACTAGTATGCTTTAACCCACTACGCCATCAGACCTTACAAAAGAAGTAGATAGTTCGAGATATATATATCTCAAACATCTCCACCTCCCGAAGGCACCAGATGAGTGAGGGGTCAGTCTGCATTTTTCGTCAAGCCACTGTCAATGTGAGAGAACTCGTGTCCAGCTTATAAGCCTATACTTGCATAAACCACAAGTGAAGATAAATAATCTTTGGACAACACCCACCAGTGGGACTCGAACCCAGAAAGCACAACTACCTTCCAGTAGCTGGCATAACTAGTATGCTTTAACCCACTACGCCATCAGACCTTACAAAAGAAGTAGATAGTTCGAGATATATATATCTCAAACATCTCCACCTCCCGAAGGCACCAGATGAGTGAGGGGTCAGTCTGCATTTTTCGTCAAGCCACTGTCAATGTGAGAGAACTCGTGTCCAGCTTATAAGCCTATACTTGCATAAACCACAAGTGAAGATAAATAATCTTTGGACAACACCCACCAGTGGGACTCGAACCCAGAAAGCACAACTACCTTCCAGTAGCTGGCATAACTAGTATGCTTTAACCCACTACGCCATCAGACCTTACAAAAGAAGTAGATAGTTCGAGATATATATATCTCAAACATCTCCACCTCCCGAAGGCACCAGATGAGTGAGGGGTCAGTCTGCATTTTTCGTCAAGCCACTGTCAATGTGAGAGAACTCGTGTCCAGCTTATAAGCCTATACTTGCATAAACCACAAGTGAAGATAAATAATCTTTGGACAACACCCACCAGTGGGACTCGAACCCAGAAAGTACAACTACCTTCCAGTAGCTGGCATAACTAGTATGCTTTAACCCACTACGCCATCAGACCTTACAAAAGAAGTAGATAGTTCGAGATATATACATCTCAAACATCTCCACCTCCCGAAGGCACCAGATGAGTGAGGGGTCAGTCTGCATTTTTCGTCAAGCCACTGTCAATGTGAGAGAACTCGTGTCCAGCTTATAAGCCTATACTTGCATAAACCACAAGTGAAGATAAATAATCTTTGGACAACACCCACCAGTGGGACTCGAACCCAGAAAGCACAACTACCTTCCAGTAGCTGGCATAACTAGTATGCTTTAACCCACTACGCCATCAGACCTTACAAAAGAAGTAGATAGTTCGAGATATATATATCTCAAACATCTCCACCTCCCGAAGGCACCAGATGAGTGAGGGGTCAGTCTGCATTTTTCGTCAAGCCACTGTCAATGTGAGAGAACTCGTGTCCAGCTTATAAGCCTATACTTGCATAAACCACAAGTGAAGATAAATAATCTTTGGACAACACCCACCAGTGGGACTCGAACCCAGAAAGCACAACTACCTTCCAGTAGCTGGCATAACTAGTATGCTTTAACCCACTACGCCATCAGACCTTACAAAAGAAGTAGATAGTTCGAGATATATATATCTCAAACATCTCCACCTCCCGAAGGCACCAGATGAGTGAGGGGTCAGTCTGCATTTTTCGTCAAGCCACTGTCAATGTGAGAGAACTCGTGTCCAGCTTATAAGCCTATACTTGCATAAACCACAAGTGAAGATAAATAATCTTTGGACAACACCCACCAGTGGGACTCGAACCCAGAAAGCACAACTACCTTCCAGTAGCTGGCATAACTAGTATGCTTTAACCCACTACGCCATCAGACCTTACAAAAGAAGTAGATAGTTCGAGATATATATATCTCAAACATCTCCACCTCCCGAAGGCACCAGATGAGTGAGGGGTCAGTCTGCATTTTTCGTCAAGCCACTGTCAATGTGAGAGAACTCGTGTCCAGCTTATAAGCCTATACTTGCATAAACCACAAGTGAAGATAAATAATCTTTGGACAACACCCACCAGTGGGACTCGAACCCAGAAAGCACAACTACCTTCCAGTAGCTGGCATAACTAGTATGCTTTAACCCACTACGCCATCAGACCTTACAAAAGAAGTAGATAGTTCAAGATATATATATCTCAAACATCTCCACCTCCCGAAGGCACCAGATGAGTGAGGGGTCAGTCTGCATTTTTCGTCAAGCCACTGTCAATGTGAGAGAACTCGTGTCCAGCTTATAAGCCTATACTTGCATAAACCACAAGTGAAGATAAATAATCTTTGGACAACACCCACCAGTGGGACTCGAACCCAGAAAGCACAACTACCTTCCAGTAGCTGGCATAACTAGTATGCTTTAACCCACTACGCCATCAGACCTTACAAAAGAAGTAGATAGTTCGAGATATATATATCTCAAACATCTCCACCTCCCGAAGGCACCAGATGAGTGAGGGGTCAGTCTGCATTTTTCGTCAAGCCACTGTCAATGTGAGAGAACTCGTGTCCAGCTTATAAGCCTATACTTGCATAAACCACAAGTGAAGATAAATAATCTTTGGACAACACCCACCAGTGGGACTCGAACCCAGAAAGCACAACTACCTTCCAGTAGCTGGCATAACTAGTATGCTTTAACCCACTACGCCATCAGACCTTACAAAAGAAGTAGATAGTTCGAGATATATATATCTCAAACATCTCCACCTCCCGAAGGCACCAGATGAGTGAGGGGTCAGTCTGCATTTTTCGTCAAGCCACTGTCAATGTGAGAGAACTCGTGTCCAGCTTATAAGCCTATACTTGCATAAACCACAAGTGAAGATAAATAATCTTTGGACAACACCCACCAGTGGGACTCGAACCCAGAAAGTACAACTACCTTCCAGTAGCTGGCATAACTAGTATGCTTTAACCCACTACGCCATCAGACCTTACAAAAGAAGTAGATAGTTCGAGATATATACATCTCAAACATCTCCACCTCCCGAAGGCACCAGATGAGTGAGGGGTCAGTCTGCATTTTTCGTCAAGCCACTGTCAATGTGAGAGAACTCGTGTCCAGCTTATAAGCCTATACTTGCATAAACCACAAGTGAAGATAAATAATCTTTGGACAACACCCACCAGTGGGACTCGAACCCAGAAAGCACAACTACCTTCCAGTAGCTGGCATAACTAGTATGCTTTAACCCACTACGCCATCAGACCTTACAAAAGAAGTAGATAGTTCGAGATATATATATCTCAAACATCTCCACCTCCCGAAGGCACCAGATGAGTGAGGGGTCAGTCTGCATTTTTCGTCAAGCCACTGTCAATGTGAGAGAACTCGTGTCCAGCTTATAAGCCTATACTTGCATAAACCACAAGTGAAGATAAATAATCTTTGGACAACACCCACCAGTGGGACTCGAACCCAGAAAGCACAACTACCTTCCAGTAGCTGGCATAACTAGTATGCTTTAACCCACTACGCCATCAGACCTTACAAAAGAAGTAGATAGTTCGAGATATATATATCTCAAACATCTCCACCTCCCGAAGGCACCAGATGAGTGAGGGGTCAGTCTGCATTTTTCGTCAAGCCACTGTCAATGTGAGAGAACTCGTGTCCAGCTTATAAGCCTATACTTGCATAAACCACAAGTGAAGATAAATAATCTTTGGACAACACCCACCAGTGGGACTCGAACCCAGAAAGTACAACTACCTTCCAGTAGCTGGCATAACTAGTATGCTTTAACCCACTACGCCATCAGACCTTACAAAAGAAGTAGATAGTTCGAGATATATACATCTCAAACATCTCCACCTCCCGAAGGCACCAGATGAGTGAGGGGTCAGTCTGCATTTTTCGTCAAGCCACTGTCAATGTGAGAGAACTCGTGTCCAGCTTATAAGCCTATACTTGCATAAACCACAAGTGAAGATAAATAATCTTTGGACAACACCCACCAGTGGGACTCGAACCCAGAAAGCACAACTACCTTCCAGTAGCTGGCATAACTAGTATGCTTTAACCCACTACGCCATCAGACCTTACAAAAGAAGTAGATAGTTCGAGATATATATATCTCAAACATCTCCACCTCCCGAAGGCACCAGATGAGTGAGGGGTCAGTCTGCATTTTTCGTCAAGCCACTGTCAATGTGAGAGAACTCGTGTCCAGCTTATAAGCCTATACTTGCATAAACCACAAGTGAAGATAAATAATCTTTGGACAACACCCACCAGTGGGACTCGAACCCAGAAAGCACAACTACCTTCCAGTAGCTGGCATAACTAGTATGCTTTAACCCACTACGCCATCAGACCTTACAAAAGAAGTAGATAGTTCGAGATATATATATCTCAAACATCTCCACCTCCCGAAGGCACCAGATGAGTGAGGGGTCAGTCTGCATTTTTCGTCAAGCCACTGTCAATGTGAGAGAACTCGTGTCCAGCTTATAAGCCACAAGTGCATAAACCACAAGTGAAGATAAATAATCTTTGGACAACACCCACCAGTGGGACTCGAACCCAGAAAGCACAACTACCTTCCAGTAGCTGGCATAACTAGTATGCTTTAACCCACTACGCCATCAGACCTTACAAAAGAAGTAGATAGTTCGAGATATATATATCTCAAACATCTCCACCTCCCGAAGGCACCAGATGAGTGAGGGGTCAGTCTGCATTTTTCGTCAAGCCACTGTCAATGTGAGAGAACTCGTGTCCAGCTTATAAGCCTATACTTGCATAAACCACAAGTGAAGATAAATAATCTTTGGACAACACCCACCAGTGGGACTCGAACCCAGAAAGCACAACTACCTTCCAGTAGCTGGCATAACTAGTATGCTTTAACCCACTACGCCATCAGACCTTACAAAAGAAGTAGATAGTTCGAGATATATATATCTCAAACATCTCCACCTCCCGAAGGCACCAGATGAGTGAGGGGTCAGTCTGCATTTTTCGTCAAGCCACTGTCAATGTGAGAGAACTCGTGTCCAGCTTATAAGCCTATACTTGCATAAACCACAAGTGAAGATAAATAATCTTTGGACAACACCCACCAGTGGGACTCGAACCCAGAAAGTACAACTACCTTCCAGTAGCTGGCATAACTAGTATGCTTTAACCCACTACGCCATCAGACCTTACAAAAGAAGTAGATAGTTCGAGATATATACATCTCAAACATCTCCACCTCCCGAAGGCACCAGATGAGTGAGGGGTCAGTCTGCATTTTTCGTCAAGCCACTGTCAATGTGAGAGAACTCGTGTCCAGCTTATAAGCCTATACTTGCATAAACCACAAGTGAAGATAAATAATCTTTGGACAACACCCACCAGTGGGACTCGAACCCAGAAAGCACAACTACCTTCCAGTAGCTGGCATAACTAGTATGCTTTAACCCACTACGCCATCAGACCTTACAAAAGAAGTAGATAGTTCGAGATATATATATCTCAAACATCTCCACCTCCCGAAGGCACCAGATGAGTGAGGGGTCAGTCTGCATTTTTCGTCAAGCCACTGTCAATGTGAGAGAACTCGTGTCCAGCTTATAAGCCTATACTTGCATAAACCACAAGTGAAGATAAATAATCTTTGGACAACACCCACCAGTGGGACTCGAACCCAGAAAGCACAACTACCTTCCAGTAGCTGGCATAACTAGTATGCTTTAACCCACTACGCCATCAGACCTTACAAAAGAAGTAGATAGTTCGAGATATATATATCTCAAACATCTCCACCTCCCGAAGGCACCAGATGAGTGAGGGGTCAGTCTGCATTTTTCGTCAAGCCACTGTCAATGTGAGAGAACTCGTGTCCAGCTTATAAGCCTATACTTGCATAAACCACAAGTGAAGATAAATAATCTTTGGACAACACCCACCAGTGGGACTCGAACCCAGAAAGCACAACTACCTTCCAGTAGCTGGCATAACTAGTATGCTTTAACCCACTACGCCATCAGACCTTACAAAAGAAGTAGATAGTTCGAGATATATATATCTCAAACATCTCCACCTCCCGAAGGCACCAGATGAGTGAGGGGTCAGTCTGCATTTTTCGTCAAGCCACTGTCAATGTGAGAGAACTCGTGTCCAGCTTATAAGCCTATACTTGCATAAACCACAAGTGAAGATAAATAATCTTTGGACAACACCCACCAGTGGGACTCGAACCCAGAAAGTACAACTACCTTCCAGTAGCTGGCATAACTAGTATGCTTTAACCCACTACGCCATCAGACCTTACAAAAGAAGTAGATAGTTCGAGATATATACATCTCAAACATCTCCACCTCCCGAAGGCACCAGATGAGTGAGGGGTCAGTCTGCATTTTTCGTCAAGCCACTGTCAATGTGAGAGAACTCGTGTCCAGCTTATAAGCCTATACTTGCATAAACCACAAGTGAAGATAAATAATCTTTGGACAACACCCACCAGTGGGACTCGAACCCAGAAAGCACAACTACCTTCCAGTAGCTGGCATAACTAGTATGCTTTAACCCACTACGCCATCAGACCTTACAAAAGAAGTAGATAGTTCGAGATATATATATCTCAAACATCTCCACCTCCCGAAGGCACCAGATGAGTGAGGGGTCAGTCTGCATTTTTCGTCAAGCCACTGTCAATGTGAGAGAACTCGTGTCCAGCTTATAAGCCTATACTTGCATAAACCACAAGTGAAGATAAATAATCTTTGGACAACACCCACCAGTGGGACTCGAACCCAGAAAGCACAACTACCTTCCAGTAGCTGGCATAACTAGTATGCTTTAACCCACTACGCCATCAGACCTTACAAAAGAAGTAGATAGTTCGAGATATATATATCTCAAACATCTCCACCTCCCGAAGGCACCAGATGAGTGAGGGGTCAGTCTGCATTTTTCGTCAAGCCACTGTCAATGTGAGAGAACTCGTGTCCAGCTTATAAGCCTATACTTGCATAAACCACAAGTGAAGATAAATAATCTTTGGACAACACCCACCAGTGGGACTCGAACCCAGAAAGCACAACTACCTTCCAGTAGCTGGCATAACTAGTATGCTTTAACCCACTACGCCATCAGACCTTACAAAAGAAGTAGATAGTTCGAGATATATATATCTCAAACATCTCCACCTCCCGAAGGCACCAGATGAGTGAGGGGTCAGTCTGCATTTTTCGTCAAGCCACTGTCAATGTGAGAGAACTCGTGTCCAGCTTATAAGCCTATACTTGCATAAACCACAAGTGAAGATAAATAATCTTTGGACAACACCCACCAGTGGGACTCGAACCCAGAAAGCACAACTACCTTCCAGTAGCTGGCATAACTAGTATGCTTTAACCCACTACGCCATCAGACCTTACAAAAGAAGTAGATAGTTCAAGATATATATATCTCAAACATCTCCACCTCCCGAAGGCACCAGATGAGTGAGGGGTCAGTCTGCATTTTTCGTCAAGCCACTGTCAATGTGAGAGAACTCGTGTCCAGCTTATAAGCCTATACTTGCATAAACCACAAGTGAAGATAAATAATCTTTGGACAACACCCACCAGTGGGACTCGAACCCAGAAAGCACAACTACCTTCCAGTAGCTGGCATAACTAGTATGCTTTAACCCACTACGCCATCAGACCTTACAAAAGAAGTAGATAGTTCGAGATATATATATCTCAAACATCTCCACCTCCCGAAGGCACCAGATGAGTGAGGGGTCAGTCTGCATTTTTCGTCAAGCCACTGTCAATGTGAGAGAACTCGTGTCCAGCTTATAAGCCTATACTTGCATAAACCACAAGTGAAGATAAATAATCTTTGGACAACACCCACCAGTGGGACTCGAACCCAGAAAGCACAACTACCTTCCAGTAGCTGGCATAACTAGTATGCTTTAACCCACTACGCCATCAGACCTTACAAAAGAAGTAGATAGTTCGAGATATATATATCTCAAACATCTCCACCTCCCGAAGGCACCAGATGAGTGAGGGGTCAGTCTGCATTTTTCGTCAAGCCACTGTCAATGTGAGAGAACTCGTGTCCAGCTTATAAGCCTATACTTGCATAAACCACAAGTGAAGATAAATAATCTTTGGACAACACCCACCAGTGGGACTCGAACCCAGAAAGTACAACTACCTTCCAGTAGCTGGCATAACTAGTATGCTTTAACCCACTACGCCATCAGACCTTACAAAAGAAGTAGATAGTTCGAGATATATACATCTCAAACATCTCCACCTCCCGAAGGCACCAGATGAGTGAGGGGTCAGTCTGCATTTTTCGTCAAGCCACTGTCAATGTGAGAGAACTCGTGTCCAGCTTATAAGCCTATACTTGCATAAACCACAAGTGAAGATAAATAATCTTTGGACAACACCCACCAGTGGGACTCGAACCCAGAAAGCACAACTACCTTCCAGTAGCTGGCATAACTAGTATGCTTTAACCCACTACGCCATCAGACCTTACAAAAGAAGTAGATAGTTCGAGATATATATATCTCAAACATCTCCACCTCCCGAAGGCACCAGATGAGTGAGGGGTCAGTCTGCATTTTTCGTCAAGCCACTGTCAATGTGAGAGAACTCGTGTCCAGCTTATAAGCCTATACTTGCATAAACCACAAGTGAAGATAAATAATCTTTGGACAACACCCACCAGTGGGACTCGAACCCAGAAAGCACAACTACCTTCCAGTAGCTGGCATAACTAGTATGCTTTAACCCACTACGCCATCAGACCTTACAAAAGAAGTAGATAGTTCGAGATATATATATCTCAAACATCTCCACCTCCCGAAGGCACCAGATGAGTGAGGGGTCAGTCTGCATTTTTCGTCAAGCCACTGTCAATGTGAGAGAACTCGTGTCCAGCTTATAAGCCTATACTTGCATAAACCACAAGTGAAGATAAATAATCTTTGGACAACACCCACCAGTGGGACTCGAACCCAGAAAGTACAACTACCTTCCAGTAGCTGGCATAACTAGTATGCTTTAACCCACTACGCCATCAGACCTTACAAAAGAAGTAGATAGTTCGAGATATATACATCTCAAACATCTCCACCTCCCGAAGGCACCAGATGAGTGAGGGGTCAGTCTGCATTTTTCGTCAAGCCACTGTCAATGTGAGAGAACTCGTGTCCAGCTTATAAGCCTATACTTGCATAAACCACAAGTGAAGATAAATAATCTTTGGACAACACCCACCAGTGGGACTCGAACCCAGAAAGCACAACTACCTTCCAGTAGCTGGCATAACTAGTATGCTTTAACCCACTACGCCATCAGACCTTACAAAAGAAGTAGATAGTTCGAGATATATATATCTCAAACATCTCCACCTCCCGAAGGCACCAGATGAGTGAGGGGTCAGTCTGCATTTTTCGTCAAGCCACTGTCAATGTGAGAGAACTCGTGTCCAGCTTATAAGCCTATACTTGCATAAACCACAAGTGAAGATAAATAATCTTTGGACAACACCCACCAGTGGGACTCGAACCCAGAAAGCACAACTACCTTCCAGTAGCTGGCATAACTAGTATGCTTTAACCCACTACGCCATCAGACCTTACAAAAGAAGTAGATAGTTCGAGATATATATATCTCAAACATCTCCACCTCCCGAAGGCACCAGATGAGTGAGGGGTCAGTCTGCATTTTTCGTCAAGCCACTGTCAATGTGAGAGAACTCGTGTCCAGCTTATAAGCCTATACTTGCATAAACCACAAGTGAAGATAAATAATCTTTGGACAACACCCACCAGTGGGACTCGAACCCAGAAAGCACAACTACCTTCCAGTAGCTGGCATAACTAGTATGCTTTAACCCACTACGCCATCAGACCTTACAAAAGAAGTAGATAGTTCGAGATATATATATCTCAAACATCTCCACCTCCCGAAGGCACCAGATGAGTGAGGGGTCAGTCTGCATTTTTCGTCAAGCCACTGTCAATGTGAGAGAACTCGTGTCCAGCTTATAAGCCTATACTTGCATAAACCACAAGTGAAGATAAATAATCTTTGGACAACACCCACCAGTGGGACTCGAACCCAGAAAGTACAACTACCTTCCAGTAGCTGGCATAACTAGTATGCTTTAACCCACTACGCCATCAGACCTTACAAAAGAAGTAGATAGTTCGAGATATATACATCTCAAACATCTCCACCTCCCGAAGGCACCAGATGAGTGAGGGGTCAGTCTGCATTTTTCGTCAAGCCACTGTCAATGTGAGAGAACTCGTGTCCAGCTTATAAGCCTATACTTGCATAAACCACAAGTGAAGATAAATAATCTTTGGACAACACCCACCAGTGGGACTCGAACCCAGAAAGCACAACTACCTTCCAGTAGCTGGCATAACTAGTATGCTTTAACCCACTACGCCATCAGACCTTACAAAAGAAGTAGATAGTTCGAGATATATATATCTCAAACATCTCCACCTCCCGAAGGCACCAGATGAGTGAGGGGTCAGTCTGCATTTTTCGTCAAGCCACTGTCAATGTGAGAGAACTCGTGTCCAGCTTATAAGCCTATACTTGCATAAACCACAAGTGAAGATAAATAATCTTTGGACAACACCCACCAGTGGGACTCGAACCCAGAAAGCACAACTACCTTCCAGTAGCTGGCATAACTAGTATGCTTTAACCCACTACGCCATCAGACCTTACAAAAGAAGTAGATAGTTCGAGATATATATATCTCAAACATCTCCACCTCCCGAAGGCACCAGATGAGTGAGGGGTCAGTCTGCATTTTTCGTCAAGCCACTGTCAATGTGAGAGAACTCGTGTCCAGCTTATAAGCCTATACTTGCATAAACCACAAGTGAAGATAAATAATCTTTGGACAACACCCACCAGTGGGACTCGAACCCAGAAAGCACAACTACCTTCCAGTAGCTGGCATAACTAGTATGCTTTAACCCACTACGCCATCAGACCTTACAAAAGAAGTAGATAGTTCGAGATATATATATCTCAAACATCTCCACCTCCCGAAGGCACCAGATGAGTGAGGGGTCAGTCTGCATTTTTCGTCAAGCCACTGTCAATGTGAGAGAACTCGTGTCCAGCTTATAAGCCTATACTTGCATAAACCACAAGTGAAGATAAATAATCTTTGGACAACACCCACCAGTGGGACTCGAACCAAGAAAGCACAACTACCTTCCAGTAGCTGGCATAACTAGTATGCTTTAACCCACTACGCCATCAGACCTTACAAAAGAAGTAGATAGTTCGAGATATATATATCTCAAACATCTCCACCTCCCGAAGGCACCAGATGAGTGAGGGGTCAGTCTGCATTTTTCATCAAGCCACTGTCAATGTGAGAGAACTCGTGTCCAGCTTATAAGCCTATACTTGCATAAACCACAAGTGAAGATAAATAATCTTTGGACAACACCCACCAGTGGGACTCGAACCCAGAAAGCACAACTACCTTCCAGTAGCTGGCATAACTAGTATGCTTTAACCCACTACGCCATCAGACCTTACAAAAGAAGTAGATAGTTCGAGATATATATATCTCAAACATCTCCACCTCCCGAAGGCACCAGATGAGTGAGGGGTCAGTCTGCATTTTTCGTCAAGCCACTGTCAATGTGAGAGAACTCGTGTCCAGCTTATAAGCCTATACTTGCATAAACCACAAGTGAAGATAAATAATCTTTGGACAACACCCACCAGTGGGACTCGAACCCAGAAAGCACAACTACCTTCCAGTAGCTGGCATAACTAGTATGCTTTAACCCACTACGCCATCAGACCTTACAAAAGAAGTAGATAGTTCGAGATATATATATCTCAAACATCTCCACCTCCCGAAGGCACCAGATGAGTGAGGGGTCAGTCTGCATTTTTCGTCAAGCCACTGTCAATGTGAGAGAACTCGTGTCCAGCTTATAAGCCTATACTTGCATAAACCACAAGTGAAGATAAATAATCTTTGGACAACACCCACCAGTGGGACTCGAACCCAGAAAGCACAACTACCTTCCAGTAGCTGGCATAACTAGTATGCTTTAACCCACTACGCCATCAGACCTTACAAAAGAAGTAGATAGTTCGAGATATATATATCTCAAACATCTCCACCTCCCGAAGGCACCAGATGAGTGAGGGGTCAGTCTGCATTTTTCGTCAAGCCACTGTCAATGTGAGAGAACTCGAACTATCTACTAGTTATGCCAGCTACTGGAAGGTAGTTGTGCTTTCTGGGTTCGAGTCCCACTGGTGGGTGTTGTCCAAAGATTATTTATCTTCACTTGTGGTTTATGCAAGTATAGGCTTATAAGCTGGACACGAGTTCTCTCATATTGACAGTGGCTTGACGAAAAATGCAGACTGACCCCTCACTCATCTGGTGCCTTCGGGAGGTGGAGATGTTTGAGATATATATATCTCGAACTATCTACTTCTTTTGTAAGGTCTGATGGCGTAGTGGGTTAAAGCATACTAGTTATGCCAGCTACTGGAAGGTAGTTGTGCTTTCTGGGTTCGAGTCCCACTGGTGGGTGTTGTCCAAAGATTATTTATCTTCACTTGTGGTTTATGCAAGTATAGGCTTATAAGCTGGACACGAGTTCTCTCACATTGACAGTGGCTTGACGAAAAATGCAGACTGACCCCTCACTCATCTGGTGCCTTCGGGAGGTGGAGATGTTTGAGATATATATATCTCGAACTATCTACTTCTTTTGTAAGGTCTGATGGCGTAGTGGGTTAAAGCATACTAGTTATGCCAGCTACTGGAAGGTAGTTGTGCTTTCTGGGTTCGAGTCCCACTGGTGGGTGTTGTCCAAAGATTATTTATCTTCACTTGTGGTTTATGCAAGTATAGGCTTATAAGCTGGACACGAGTTCTCTCACATTGACAGTGGCTTGACGAAAAATGCAGACTGACCCCTCACTCATCTGGTGCCTTCGGGAGGTGGAGATATTTGAGATATATATATCTCGAACTATCTACTTCTTTTGTAAGGTCTGATGGCGTAGTGGGTTAAAGCATACTAGTTATGCCAGCTACTGGAAGGTAGTTGTGCTTTCTGGGTTCGAGTCCCACTGGTGGGTGTTGTCCAAAGATTATTTATCTTCACTTGTGGTTTATGCAAGTAAGTAAGTAAGTAAGTAATTATCAAAAGAAGGCACCAAACCGGGAAGGCTATGTAGCACCATCAAATACGCAAAATAATCAGAGGGCGCTAAATATCACCAAGGATGCCAATACGAGAACAAAAACGCATAAGGCGAACGATATCAAAAGTATCCGAGTCACCAAGAATTCTATCGAGGGACAGGTGACCGCGAGGGGCGGTCGGAAAGCAAGACATACGCTCGTCCTGGAAGTCAGGACATTCAAGAAGGACATGCACGACCGTAAGAGGGACAATGCAACTAGGACAATAAGGAGCAGGGCGGCGCTCCATCAAGTGACCATGGGTTAAGCGAGTATGGCCAATACGCAACCTCGCCAGAGCTGTTTCCCACCGCCGGTTACGGTGGAAGGAGGACTGCCACGAGGAAACACAACATTTAAGAGTACGTAGCTTGTTACCAGTAACAGACAACCAAGAAGCCTGCCAACGGGTAAGGACTGAGGAATGGATAACCGGGTAAAAGTCGGAATACGGAATGCCCTTACGAGAGATGGGACAAGAGCGGACAGCTTCCTTGGCGGCAGCATCCGCACGCTCATTTAAAGACACACCAATATGGCTGGGAACCCAACAAAACTCAACCGACTTAAATTTACTATGAACGAGAAACAGCCAATGCTGGATCTCGACAACCACTGGATGAACTGGATTAAAGGACCCGAGAGCCATGAGGGCACTACGAGAGTCAACAACAACTACAAAGGAAGACTGACAACGAGAAAGTAGGAGACGAAGAGCATAGAGAATAGCATAAAGTTCCGCTGTAAAGATGCTAGTCTCCGGAGGCAAGCGACACATATAAGTGCGATCAGGAAAAACAACAGAGTAGCCAACACCGTCCGCTGACTTAGACCCATCGGTGAAGACAGAAACGGAGCGGGAGTGAGAAGAAAAGTGCTCGAGGAAAAGGCGTTTGAGAACTGTAGGAGGGGTAAAAGCTTTAGTGATGCGAGTCAAGGATGTACAAAACCGCGGAAGAGGGACCCTCCACGGGGGCAAAGAAGGAACAACACGAGGAGAAACATCAGAAATACGAACGGAAAGAGAATCCTGCAGGCGAGATAACCGGACAGAAAGAGGGAGGTGGTGAAGAGGAACAGGAACCGCAGGAGGGGTAAAAGTTAAAGCACGACAGAGACGAGAGGAAGGATGTTGCAAGGACCGCGCAAGATACCGAAGACAGTAGCGATCACGGCGGTCCTGGAGAGACAGGAAGCCAGTGTCAACATACAAGCTAAGGACGGGAGTCGAACGAAAGGCACCAGAACTGAGGCGCAACCCAGTATGGTGCAAAGCATCAAGACGGCGAAGAGTAGAAGGAGAAGCAGACGAGTAAGCAGGGCAACCATAATCGAGCTTAGACAGGACGAGAGAGGAATGTAAAGCAAGGAGAGTGCGCCTATCTGCCCCCCAAGAAGTATGGGACAAGACCCGAAGGAGGGTAAGGGACTTAGAGCACTCAACACGGAGGTAAGAGATATGGGGAGACCAAGACAAACGAGTGTCAAGGAATAACCCTAAAAGCTTCGCGGAATCTTTGTATTCAAGGGGATGACCATAAAGTGACAAAGAGGGACGAAGAACAACCCGTTTCCGCGTAAAAGTCATGGCACAAGTCTTAGAAGTAGAGAACTTGAAGCCATGACCTGTGGCCCAAGACGACACGGCATCAATCGCAAGTTGAAGCCGGCGTTGAAGGAGAGGCGAATCATCACCCTGACAACAAAGGGTAAGATCATCGACATAGAGAGCGGAGAAGACACCAGAAGGAAGAGAGGAAAGAAGACCATTGAGGGCAACCAGAAAAAGAGTAGTGCTCAGAACACTACCCTGGGGCACACCTTCGTATTGCTGAAAAGGGGGAGAGAGAGCGGTACCAAGGCGCACCCGAAAGGAACGACGAGAGAGGAAGCTGCGGAGAAAGAGAGGGAGATGACCACGAAGGCCAAAAGAATGAAGTTGAGATAGGATATGATAACGCCAAGTGGTGTCGTAAGCCTTTTCTAGGTCAAAAAGGACGGCAACAACGGAGGTCTTCGCAGCAAAAGCAGTACGTATATAGACCTCCAAGTTCACCAGGACATCTGTCGTGCTGCGGCACTTGCGGAAACCAAATTGAGAAGGGGAGAGGAGGTGATGGTGTTCCAGGAACCACATCAGACGAACGTTAACCATACGTTCAAAGAGTTTGCAGACACAACTTGTGAGAGCAATAGGGCGAAAGTCCTTAGGGGAAGTACCCAGAGACCCTGGTTTGCGAACAGGGAGGACAACGGCATCGAGCCAGTCCTCAGGGACTGACGACGACTCCCAGATCCGATTATACAGACTCAGTAAATACTGAGACGTGCTCGGAGGGAGATGGCGAAGCATCTCATAATGAATACCATCGGAGCCCGCCGCCGTAGAACCGCAGAGGGCCAGGGCAGAACGAAGTTCAGAGAGAGAGAAGGGATCATTATAGGGAAGCTGAAGATGAGTGCAGAAATCTAAAGGACGAGACTCAAGGACAGGTTTACGAAGAAGGAAAGATTGGGGAAGATGAAGACCAGAGCTAACAGAAGAAAAGTGGGAACCCAGTTCGGAAGCGACCTGCAACGGGTCCGCCACAAGAGTATCATGGAGGTGAAGGACCGGTGAAACATCGGGAACGAACTTACCCGCTATCTTGCGGATACGCTTCCAGATCTGGGCCAGAGGGGTTTCGGACGTAATTGTCGAGACATAAGAAGCCCAACATTCACGTTTAGCCGTACGGATGGCCCTACGGGCCACCGCACTCGCTTTCCGAAAGAAAAGAAAAGAATCGGTCGTCTGCCTACGGCGGTGCTTCTTCCAGGCTGCACGCTTACAGCAGACAGCCCGAGCACAGTCCGCATTCCACCAGGGAACGCACTTCCGTGGACCCCGAGAGGAAGAGCGAGGAATAGAGCGGAGGGCAGCGTCGAAGACAGTGTCATGAAAAAGGAGGAGAGCGCGAGAGAGGGGCAGAAGGGAGAGGTCAGAGAGAGTAGCACTGAGGGAAAACAGGGTCCAGTCCGCCTTAGCAAACTGCCATCTAGGGAAAGAGAGGGAAGGGCGAAAAGAGAAAAAGGAAACAAGGATGGGGAAATGATCACTTCCATGGAGGTCATCAAGAACCTGCCATGTGAAATCTAAGTAAAGAGAAGAAGAGCAGAGAGAAAGATCAAGACAAGAAAGGGTGCGAGTTCGAGAGTCCAAATGAGTGGGCTCACCAGAATTCAGAAGAGACAGGGAAGAAGAGAGGAGAAACGGCTCAAGGAGGCGACCCCGGGTATTCGTCAGAACGTCACCCCAAAGAGAATGACGACAATTGAAGTCACCCAGCAGGAGCACAGGCTCCGGCAAGGAGTCTAGGAGGTGTTTCAAATCAGGAAGAGAGAGCGGGACACTCGGGGGGAGATAAATGGAACAAACTGTGTACCATTTCCCCACAAAGATACGAGCAGCAGAACAATGGAGAGGCGAAGGAAAAAGTAAAGGAACAAAGGGAACATCAGCCCGAATCAAGAGAGCAGAAGAATTAGAAGCCCCAGCAATGGCTGGGGGGGGGGGAGAGAAAGGAATAGCCACGAAAACGACCAGGACGAGCACCAAGCATCGGCTCCTGGAGACAGACACAAAGGGGCGAAAACCGCGAAACCAGAAGTTGGAGTTCGAGGAAATTGGCGTAATAACCTCGAACGTTCCATTGAAGAATGGACAACGACGAGAAGAGAAAGGACAAAAACAGAGAACAAGGAAGAAACAAAGGCGAAAGACCAACAGAGCACGTTAAAGAATATCAGGGTCGGGATCAGGGTCAGCAAAGTCAGGGTTAGGGGGCATGGGTAAACTGAGCAAAGACGGAGGGAAGGAAACGGGAGAACAGATCAGAGGTGGGCGGGCAGGGTCCGGAGGAGGAGGAGGAGGAGGAGGAGGAGACAACGGAGAGGAGCAGTCAAGGACAGCAGCAGGAAGAGGGGGAGTAGAAAGAGAGGAGAGCACCCCAGCAAGAGCAGCAACCGAAAGGGAAGCAGGGGCCAAAGAAACCTCCATAGCAGGAACAGGGGGCGCAAGCACTGAAACGGGAGTGGAAGGAGCAACAGAGCCAGAAGGAGGAGCTGAGGAAGAAAGCGAAGCCTTCTTACCCGCCGGGGAAGAGGAAGGAGAGGAGCCAGGCTTACGCTTCTGACTTAAAGGGACCGGTGTCCCAGCAACTACGTACCGGGCAACGGATTCCAGTGTCTCAACAGGAGAAGCCGAACGAGAGCACACACGACGGCCGTTAGGAGAGCGATGGACATCCGCCCGCACCGACAGGCGGCGGGGAGAGCCGATAGATGGAGGAAGAGGATGGGAAGGAGGATCGGAGGGGGACGAGGAAGGAGACACAGAAGACACGACAGACCGGGTAGAAGGAAGGGGAACCCCAGACAGAGGACCAGGAGGAGGATCCTTCGGGAGAGAACCCAAAGGGACAGAGGAGGGGGCAGTGGGCGCATCAGGGTCCAAGGCCTGGAAACGGTTGTGAGTCTGAGGAAGGCGGGAAGGACGAGGAGAGGAAGAGCGCAACACGCGAGCATAAGAGATATTAGCATAAGGCGGGAGCCGGCGAACCTGGCGCCTCGCCTCAGGAAAAGATAAACGCTCCCGGTGCTTCAAGTTGAGGACGGCTGCCTCAAGCTTGTAATGGACACACGCACGGGAGAAGGTAGGATGGGCCTCACCGCAGTTGAGGCAACGAGCCTGGGGAGAAGCGCACTCCGACTTAGAGTGACCTTCGCCACCACACAAAGGACAGAGAGAGACAGTCCCGGAGCAGCGGAGGGCACCATGCCCAAACCTCCAGCACTTGTTGCAGAGCCGAGGAGAAGGAATGTACTCCTGGACAGAGCACCTGGCACCAGCAAGAATGACAGAGGGTGGAAGGGTCCTACCATCAAAGGTAATCTTCACAACCCGGAGGGGTTGACGGCGACTACCACGAGGGGGACGAGTAAACGTGTCCACCTGGAGAATAGAATGGCCCTGGGCAGCGAGGATATGTCGAATATCGTCGTGGCAGTCGCGTAGGTCCCGAACACCGGTCGCAACATGGGGCGGGAGCAAAATAGTGCCAACACTGGCATTCAACTGGACGTTCTTCGAGACCCGAACGGGGGTCTCGCCAAGGCAGGATAAGGCAGCCAAGCGGGAAGCAGCATCCTGAGAAGGAGCAGCAACGACACGCGTACCGAGACGAGTGGGGTTAAAAGTAATGGAGGCATCCACGGAATCAATGAGATGTCGATGAAGGGAGAAATCGTCAGGAGGCGCAGAATCAAGAGGGAGGAGATCAAAATATTTGGCCCACGAAGCGGGACCAAACAAGGCTTGATAGGTAGCAGAACTGGAAGGAATCGAGCGAGGGCGGCCGTGACGAGAACGGCGGTGAGAACCCCCAGAGAGAGAGGGGTTAAAAGGCGCAGTAGTAACAACGAGAGAAGGAGCCGCGCCAGGGGACGAGGTAGTCACCACTGGGGGCTTGGGGCTCGACCCAACCACAGAGGAGGGAGGGGAGCCAGGGGAAGGAGTCAGAGAGGCCAAAGGAGGAGCAAGGTCGGGGCCCAATGCAGCGGAGGCTACAGAGCCCGGTCTTCCAATACGGACCGACTCGGGGGCTTGGTCGCCCACCCCACGAGCCTGAGAAGGTAAACCAGAAGAAGCCGAAGCAGGGGTAATCATCTTGACGAAAGAAGAATTCACTCACGAATGTGCCCCCACACCCACCATGGAGCCACAATTAGAGGCAGGACACCCAACAAGAAGCTATCGCCGATCTTGTCGGGGCCTCCTAGGGGTGCGTCGTGAGTATACGCCCCACAAACGCCACCTTAAGAAACCGACAGTCCGTCGAGATCGGGTTCAGTGACGAAGTGGGGATTGACAATAAAAGGTTCCCCTCGCTCTCGACGTCGGGTACTGCAGTTCTACGGGTGCAAGAGTATGCCTCCTCAAGCACCCGGGCGTCAAAATAGAAGAAGTCCAAGGGAAGAACCAGAACGAGCAAAAGGTCGGCAGGAAACGGCAAGCAGATAGGAGAAGAGGGGGGAGAAAAACGAAACAGAAGGAAAAGGAAAAGATGCCCAGCAGAATTGGAGAGGACGGCAGCAGGAGCACAAGGCTAGAAAAGGACAGGACTGTCCCAAGGAGCATCACACTCCGGCAGCCGCCCACCAAGCCCCCACACGGCGACAACGAGCTGAGCGGGGAGGGGGTGGTTTATGCAAGTATATGCTTATATATATACATATATATATATATATATATATATATATATATATATATATATATATATATATATATATATATATATATATATATATATATATATACATATATATATATATATATATATATATATATATATATATATATATATATATATATATATATATATATATATATATATATATATATATATATATATACATATATATATATATATATATATATATATATATATATATATATATATATATATATATATATATACATACACTTCATAAAACAGACACCAGATAGAATATTCGCCCAGCGCGACATAATGTTTAAGTTCTGCGTGCTGTGTTGTTGGCGACCTCCCCACTCCCCTTACGGCGGTAAGATTGAACAGCTTACCCCTTTCAAACACCCACAACCCGCCCTGGTTATGTGTCAAACTTCACAGAAGTGAGCCGCCCCACCCTGTGAGGAAATGTGAAGTGTGTGGAATTGTCAAGTAATTGATGACGACTGTCACCTGCATGGGGGAGGGAGGGGGTGAGTAGGTGGGGGGGGGGGGAGGTGCGACATACGACCCCACCACCTTAATGCTAACACAGGTCACTCTAGCATGGAACTTCAAAGACTACACATGTGTGTGTGTGGCCCCACCCACCCACACGAAGCGAGGTGAGGGAGGGAGAGAATGAGAGGGGAAGGGGTGCCCCACGTCACTGTTGCGCAAGCTGTCAAAGAGCTCACACCACTCCTATGCGACCTGCTGCTACTATGCGGTGGTGAGAACCTCAGGTCTATGTGGACACACATGTGTGCGTGTGGTCCTGTGATGCTCCGCTCTGGAAGCAAGCTGCGTGTGGGAGTGAGGGGAGAGAGATACCCACCCACCCACACTGTTTACAGAAAAACCATTACGGCTCATTGACACACACCATTTGCTGCTGAGACGCCCCACCGCCAACACAGGCCTGTCTGAATAATCACCGTCATTGAACACCAGTGACACAAACAGAATTGGGTGAGAAAGTTATACGTTTCTTTTTCCTACATAAAACAGTCATTGTTTAAGAAAAATAATGTGTCCCCCCCACTCTCAGAGAAAAGCTACTGCCTGCTCACCTCCCCTCTCCCCCTTTCCCCTCCTTCACTTGCCATACCCATCTTAAGAGCCTGGTCTCCTACCCTGTCAGGGGTAGGGGGCCTCTCTCTTATCCACATATCCTTGTCAGGGTAGGGGGGCCCACTCTCCTCAACATATCCTTCATACTCTTATCTATATATCTACACATGAATAACTCTACGGCACATACTCATACATATTCATCTACTGCTATTGCTCACCTGTTCACCTGTTCAACACTCCTCTTCCTCTATGACCCACATGCCGCTGCCCCCCTCCTACATGATTATACCCAGTGTCAAGCGCCGCGCAGCCAGACGGCACGAGCGCACACCCCGGGGAACCCCCAGAACCATGTGTGATTAGGCACATGTGCACCACCTGAGCAGGGAGGCTAATGGGCTCACCTGCTCAGGTGGTGCGCACAGTCGTAGTCACATATTTCACTACTAATATAGACGTGAACTGAGTTTAGGAATATATATTCTGGCAGAGTGAACTCATTTTGGATATCAAGAAATTCGCCTGATATCAGGCGAATTTCACTTACCATCCACATAAAGGTAATTGCTACAATATTTCTATATTATAAATTATTTAAGTGTAGAATATATTGGACACATATGTAATATTTAAATACTTCAAATTTTAAGTCAGTCTAGTTAGGCAATCGCCATTGGTTGGTCGCCTGCAAAGCAAATAGACAAGGGAATTGGTGGGAAGATAGAGACTTCTTAAAGTCCCATTTAAGAAGTATCTATAAATGACGTTTTTAATATTATCACTATTCATCCACACAGAAACTAAATAAAGCAAACCAGCACAAATATATATATACATACATGTGCGACGAAGATGGCAAGGTACTTTGATGAAGTGATACTTGGGGCATCTTATGGGTGATGTCACACGCACCCGACAGGAGGCGCTGCAAGGTTCATTACATCGTTCTTGGCATTGATGACCACATGCAAGTTGAAGAACACAGGGGCCATGACATTGTGATTTAAGAGGAATCAGGCCACATCGAATCTGTTTTCAAAACATTTAAGAAGACTTAAGTTTTCGTACTATGTTTAAGTGACCATGTATGTGTCAAAAAAATTCTCAACCTATCCTGTTTAGATGATATTTTCTGTAAATATGCAGGTCATCTTGCATATATTGACGAAATAGACAAACAGTAGAATCTGGTTCTATTCACTTTAAAGAGCATGGAAAAAAAATTAAAAACAGAGCTTAAATATTCTAAAGCCTAGTATAGCACATATATGTACTAAATTAGACCTCGGAGAGCGTGTATTTATTTACTATTTGTGTCTGCAAAATTGAGCTATTTAGCTCTTGGACCCCCGCCTTTCTAGCCAATCTATTTTTCCTCTATTATGTTTACTACATATATAACTCTCTAACACAGACACGCACACACACACACATCCCCAGGAAGCAGCCCGTAGCAGCTGTCTAATTCCCAGGAACCTATTTACTGCTAGGTGAACAGACTAATCAGGGTGAAAGAAACTCTGCCCGATTGTTTCCGCCTCCGATGGGAATCGAACCCGGGCCATTCGAGCTACGACCACCAAGCACTGTCCACTCAGCCACGTGGCCCCTAGTGTATTAGGCTTAGGATGGATAGGTTAGGTTGGGTTAGGCTTTATTAACAACTTCAGTACAAAACCTTTTCCGGTTTATCCAAATTCAGTCGTACCAAACTCAAACGGAAGTTTGTTGCATCCAAAGATTGCTATGTATCGTTACTTTAAGCTGATTATTATTATGTTTATGCAGCCATAAACGATGAAACATGATTTCATATCTATTTTCATACACAAATTTCTTAAATAAAGAATATTTTTAAATATTTGTCTACATTTTTATTTGCTTTTTTTTCGGCAAAAATTTCAGATCTAGTTAATGCATCGGATCACTCAACAGAAAGACTTGCAATGTCTTTTGTTGCAGCGGAATATAATCATCATCTATAATATAAGAGAAATTCTGTTTGTTCAAAGTTGAGGCTATACGCTTTGGGCTAGGCTCACCCAAAGTGGCAGAGTGAAATTTTAATACATCTGCCAAATTGGAAGACGTTCCCCAGATGTACGTCAGATGTACCACAGATGTACGTCAAGGGCACCACAGATGTTCCACATATGTATGTCAGGGGCACCACAGATGTACGTCATATGTACCTTAGATGTACGTCAGGGGCACCACAGATGTACGTCAGATGTACCACAGATGTATGTCAGGGGGGGTACAGGATGGACAGGCTGGTCGGGACCGCCAGAATTCAAGAAACCAGCGTGCTGCGGCCACGTTAACACCCCCCCCCCCCCCATGACGATTTTTGCCCTGCAAACCAACTACACGGCTAAATATTTTCAAAACAAACTTCTGAAAACTATTTTCTTTTCTTATAGTAATATGTACCATTATTCACTGATGTCATGAAAATTTTGTTACAAATAAATTTTCTGCTGCCGATAATTTGCCAGTACTTGCATTAAACAGACGATTCTTCCAAAGGTTTCCAAAGCCAAAGTCGCTTTATCAGAGTAAGTGGTAACTATTATTTTTTTTAATGTCACACCAATAAGCTCAATATTTCACACCAGTAAGCTTAATATTTCACACCAGTAAGCTCAATATTTCACACCACTAAGCTTAATATTTCACACCAGTAAGCTCAATATTTCACACCAGTAAGTTAATGTTTCACACCAGTAAGCTAAATATTTCACACCAGTAAGCTAAATATTTCACACCAGTAAGCTTAATATTTCACACCAGTAAGCTTAATATTTCACACCAGTAAGCTCAATATTTCACACCAGTAAGCTTAATATTTCACACCAGTAAGCTTAATATTTCACACCAATAAGCTCAATATTTCACACCAATAAGCTTAATATTTCACACCAATAAGCTTAATAATATGCCACACCAATAAAATTAATATTTCACACCAATAAGGTTCAACCTGTCCTTTTAAAAATTACGTCCTCTTAAAAATTACACCCGTCCATATGGGCCGTTTGCCCGTATGACCGAAAATATATATAATTTAAAAATAAAAAATAATTTAAAATAATTTTTTTATTTTTTCTTCAAAATACCAAGTTAAGTGTCCTCTGGTAGGTTAGGAGGGCAAAAGGCTCTCCTAAGGTTTCAAAACGTCACGAAAACCGTTAATTGAAAGTTTCCTCTCCTAACCAATCAGCCTAAGCCAGATGACCCGAAACACAAAACGGGACAATACGTCACTTTCGTGAGTCGATTTAATTTTAAATTTCGTTCATAGCGCGCATACGAGCGAAACTAACAGAACGAGGGGACATGGGTGGAAGCTGGAAACTCAGATGAGTCACAGAGATGTTAGGAAGATTTCTTTTAGCGTGAGAGGAGTGGGAAAATGGAATGCACTTCAGGAACAGGTTATGGAAGCAAATACTATTCATAATTTTAAAACCAGGTATGATAGGGAAATGGGACAGGAGTCATTGCTGTAAACAACCGATGCTCGAAAGGCGGGATCCAAGAGTCAATGCTCGATCCTGCAGACACAACTAGGTGAGTACAACTAGGTGAGTACACACACACACACAGGAGTGCACATGAGTACACAGTACACATGAGTGTCCTGTACTCATAAGGGTGATTGTTAATTTTCTTATTATGTATACCATCTAATATTGTTACACCTTGTAAAAAAATCTAAACACAATATTTAGGTAGAATTAGATCACTTTTAATAGTGCCGGAAGATGATTCATATTTAGATCAATGTGTTGAAATGCATTATTACCACACTACCCATGATGTAACAGCCTTTGGCGTAGTCAAAGGCTGCTTTCTAGTAGTCATCATTTTCATTCCCTTTCGGATGACCCAGTTGAAGAAACGACATTTAAAGTGAACATTTAAAAAAAAAAGTCTTGTTTTGATAAATCTTGCCAAGGGTTTCTCTGGTACAGTCTTGCCCTAATAGTCGGCAACAACTAATTTATTGGACGTTCCAGTAGCAGACTTCTCAAGAGCTTGAATCATATGATGTTCCAAATGAGGACTATCCGTCATCAACGAGTACAAGAGTCACCAGCTCTTTGTGAGACAACGCTCATATGATGAGAGTGTCGGCTCCACTGTAGGGACGGCTTCACCTGACAGCCGTCACACGTGGTCATTTAGAGCAGGCGAATGGGATGTGCGGGAACACACACACAGCACACCATGGATGCCAGATGACTGAGGCAGTGACGCAGTCTCAGTGTGTGGCTCAGTTCACACAGACACGTAGCACGGGGGTACACACAGACACATGGCACGGGGGTAAACACAGACACGTGACACGGTGGTATTCACAGACACTTGGCACGGGGATACACGCAGACACGAGGCACGGGGGTACACACAGACACGTAGCACGGGGGTACACACAGACACGTAGCACGGGGGTACACACAGACACGTAGCACGGGGGTACACACAGACACATGGCACGGGGGTAAACACAGACACGTGACACGGTGGTATTCACAGACACTTGGCACGGGGATACACGCAGACACGAGGCACGGGGGTACACACAGACACGTAGCACGGGGTACACACAGACACGTGGCACGGGGGTACACACAGACACATGGCACGGAGGCACACACAGACACTTGGCACGGGGGTACACACAGACACGTAGCACGGGGGTACACACAGACACGTGGCACGGGGGTACACACAGACACGTGGCACGGGGGTAAACACATGCACGTGACACGGGGGTGCACACAGACACGTGGCACGGGGGTGCACACAGACACGTGGCACGGGGGTACACACAGACACTTGGCACGGGGTACACACAGACACGTAGCACGGGGGTACACACAGACACGTGGCACGGGGGTAAACAGAGACACGTGGCACGGGGGTACACACAGACACTTGGCACGGGGGTACACACAGACACTTGGCACGGGGTACACACAGACACGTAGCACAGGGGTACACACAGACACGAGGCACGGGGTACACACAGACACGTGACACGGGGGTACACACAGACACATGGCACGGGGGTGCACACAGACACGTGGCACGGGGGTACACACAGACACATGGCACGGGGGTACACACAGACACTTGGCACGGGGGTACACACAGACACGTAGCACGGGGGTACACACAGACACGAGGCACGGGGGTACACACAGACACGTAGCACGGGGGTACACACAGACACGTGGCACGGGGGTACACACAGACACGTGGCACGGGGGTACACACAGACACGTGGCACGGGGGTACACACAAACACGTGGCACGGGGGTGCACACAGACACGTGGCACGGGGGTGCACACAGACACGTGGCACTGGGGTACACACAGACACGTGGCACGGGGGTGCACACAGACACGAGGCACGGGGGTACACACAGACACGTGGCACGGGGGTACACACAGACACGTGGCACGGGGGTGCACACAGACACGTGGCACGGGGGTGCACACAGACACGTGGCACGGGGGTAAACACATGCACGTGACACGGGGGTGCACACAGACACGTGGCACGGGGGTGCACACAGACACGTAGCACGGGGGTACACACAGACACGAGGCACGGGGGGTACACACAGACACGTAGCACGGGGGTACACACAGATACGTGGCACGGGGGTACACACAGACACGTGGCACGGGGGTGCACACAGACACGTGGCACGGGGGTAAACACATGCACGTGACACGGGGGTGCACACAGACACGTGGCACGGTGGTACACACAGACACGTGGCACGGGGGTGCACACAGACACGTGGCACGGGGGTGCACACAGACACGTGGCACTGGGGTACACACAGACACATGGCACGGGGGTGCACACAGACACGTGGCACTGGGGTACACACAGACACGTGGCACGGGGGTGCAGACAGACAAGTGGCACGGGGGTACACACAGACACGTAGCACGGGGGTACACACAGACACGTGGCACTGGGGTACACACAGACACATGGCACGGGGGTGCACACAGACACGTGGCACTGGGGTACACACAGACACATGGCACGGGGGTGCACACATACACGTGGCACGGGGGTACACACATACACATGGCACGGGCGTACACATATACATGTGGCACGGGGGTACACATACGCACACGTGGGAGGTGACCATTGCACGATCAACATCAATCCAAAGGCCTTTTTATCTCATGTATTTGAATCCTAAATGACTATAGCAGATTATCCTTGTCACCTTGCAGCACATTAATATAGTTAAGCTAGGTACCTATGCGACTTGCTGATGCAATGATGATTCAATGGATATAGAATGCTACAACAGTCTGCTGCTTCTGTTAACTAGAATCACGTGAGTATCGGTAGGCTAAGTCCTTTCACATTGAAAGTTCTTCTATGCAGTTCACTATAGCTAATAAGTTATGCGGCTTGGGGATTCTGCTTAGATAAAACTTGTTATGCGAATAAGTGATAGAGAACGTCACGGAGTTTAGAGATGGCTGGCCATCTAGATCTGACCGAACATTCGATAGGCACACTTACGTCCCCTCAAGTCTTTCCACGTGACCTCACCTATTATATCTTTTGACAGTCTCAAAAGAGAAAGACGATTTAGCACCTCTACCATACCCTCTCCACTACCATCAAACTCCACTCTCGATTCCTCAAGCTGTGCCCCAATCCTAAACAAAATGTACTCAGGAAGCTGAACTACTGCTCACTGTAGCACACTCCACAACCCACGTACGATGGCCAACATAGTAGTGTTGGAATGCTTGTGTCGTGATCTATCCGATGATAGTACATATAACCATCCTAGCACCATATTAAAGCAGTTAAGAACCGAGAACATGATTGAAGGCAACGAAATCCATTCAATTGCTCGCGCCGTGTATAACCCTTTGCAATGAGGGTACTGTGAATTCCTCCACGCTCACACCACCTAAACGAGACACCAGCCAGGGTATACATAAACTTTATTGGAAGATATCATCCAGCAGTAGAAGTTCTTCCAGTGCTCCAGTCAATGGTATTCTCAAAATTAATTGTGTCAAGCGCACACACCAGTGCCACAGTGGGGAAAGCTCACACCAGTGCCACAGTGAGGGAGGTTCACACCAGTGCCACCGTGAGGAAGGCCCACACCAGTGCCACAGTGAGGGAGACCCACACCAGTGCCACCGTGAGGAAGGCCCACACCAGTGCCACCGTGAGGAAGGCCCACACCAGTGATACAGTGAAGGAGGCCCACACCAGTGCCACAGTAAGGAAGGCCCACACCAGTGCCACCGTGAGGAAGGCCCACACCAGTGCCACCGTGAGGAAGGCCCACACCAGTGATACAGTGAAGAAGGCCCACACCAGTGCCACAGTGAGGAAGGCCCACACCAGTGCCACCGTGAGGAAGGCACACACCAGTGCCACATTGAGGGAGACCCACACCAGTGCCACCATGAGGAAGGCCCACACCAGTGCCACCGTGAGGAAGGCCCACAACAGTGAGGAAGGCTCACACCAGTGCCACAGTGAGGAAGGCACACACCAGTGCCACAGTGAGGAAGGCACACACCAGTGCCACAGTGAGGAAGGCACACACCAGTGCCACAGTGAGGAAAGCCCACACCAGTGCTACAATGAGGAAGGCACACACCAGTGATACAGTGAGGAAGGCACACACCAGTGATACAGTGAGGAAGGCCCACACCAGTGCCACAGTGAGGGAGGCCCACACCAGTGCCACAGTGAGGAAGGCACACACCAGTGCCACAGTGAAGAAGGCTCACACCAGTGCTACAGTGAGGAAGGCTCACACCAGTGAGGAAGGCCCACACCAGTGCCACAGTGAGGGAGGCCCACACCAGTGCCACAGTGAGGAAGGCACACACCAGTGCCACAGTGAGGAAGGCCCACACCAGTGCCACAGTGAGGAAAGCCCACACCAGTGCTACAATGAGGAAGGCACACACCAGTGATACAGTGAGGAAGGCACACACCAGTGCCACAGTGAGGAAGGCACACACCAGTGCTACAGTGAGGAAGGCTCACACCAGTGCCACAGTGAGGAAGGCACACACCAGTGCCACAGTGAGGAAAGCCCACACCAGTGCTACAATGAGGAAGGCACACACCAGTGATACAGTGAGGAAGGCACACACCAGTGCCACAGTGAGGAAGGCACACACCAGTGCCACAGTGAGGAAGGCTCACACCAGTGCCACAGTGAGGAAGGCCCACACCAGTGCCACAGTGAGGAAGGCTCACACCAGTGCCACAGTGAGGAAGGCACACACCAGTGCCACAGTGAGGAAGGCCCACACCAGTGCCACAGTGAGGAAGGCCCACACCAGTGCCACAGTGAGGAAGGCACACACCAGTGCCACAGTGAGGAAGGCACACACCAGTGCTATAGTGAGGAAGGCCCACAACAGTGAGGAAGGCACACACCAGTGCCACAGTGAGGAAGGCACACACCAGTGCCACAGTGAGGAAGGCCCACACCAGTGCCACAGTGAGGAAGGCACACACCAGTGCCACAGTGAGGATGGCAAACACCAGTGCCACAGTGAGGAAGGCCCACAACAGTGCCACAGTGAGGAAGGCCCACAACAGTGAGGAAGGCACACACCAGTGCCACAGTGAGGAAGGCCCACACCAGTGCACAGTGAGGAAGGCTCACACCAGTGCCACAGTGAGGAAGGCACACACCAGTGCCACAGTGAGGAAGGCACACACCAGTGCCACAGTGAGGAAGGCACACACCAGTGCCACAGTGAGGAAAGCCCACACCAGTGCTACAATGAGGAAGGCACACACCAGTGATACAGTGAGGAAGGCACACACCAGTGCCACAGTGAGGAAGGCACACACCAGTGCCACAGTGAGGAAGGCTCACACCAGTGCTACAGTGAGGAAGGCCCACAACAGTGAGGAAGGCTCACACCAGTGCCACAGTGAGGAAGGCCCACAACAGTGCCACAATGAGGAAGGCCCACAACAGTGAGGAAGGCCCACAACAGTGCCACAGTGAGGAAGGCCCACAACAGTGAGGAAGGCTCACACCAGTGCCACAGTGAGGAAGGCCCACACCAGTGCCACAGTGAGGAAGGCCCACAACAGTGAGGAAGACACACCAGTGCCACAGTGAGGAAGGCCCACAACAGTGAGGAAGACACACCAGTGCCACAGTGAGGAAGGCCCACACCAGTGCCACAGTGAGGAAGGCTCACACCAGTGCCACAGTGAGGAAGGCACACACCAGTGCCACAGTGAGGAAGGCACACACCAGTGCCACAGTGAGGAAGGCACACACCAGTGCCACAGTGAGGAAAGCCCACACCAGTGCTACAATGAGGAAGGCACACACCAGTGATACAGTGAGGAAGGCACACACCAGTGCCACAGTGAGGAAAGCACACACCTGTGCCACAGTGAGGAAAGCCCACACCAATGCTACAATGAGGAAGGCACACACCAGTGATACAGTGAGGAAGGCACACACCAGTGCCACAGTGAGGAAGGCACACACCAGTGCCACAGTGAGGAAGGCTCACACCAGTGCTACAGTGAGGAAGGCCCACAACAGTGAGGAAGGCTCACACCAGTGCCACAGTGAGGAAGGCCCACAACAGTGCCACAGTGAGGAAGGCCCACAACAGTGAAGAAGGCCCACAACAGTGCCACAGTAAGGAAGGCCCACAACAGTGAGGAAGGCTCACACCAGTGCCACAGTGAGGAAGGCCCACACCAGTGCCACAGTGAGGAAGGCCCACACCAGTGCCACAGTGAGGAAGGCACACACCAGTGCCACAGTGAGGAAGGCACACACCAGTGCTATAGTGAGGAAGGCCCACAACAGTGAGGAAGGCACACACCAGTGCCACAGTGAGGAAGGCCCACAACAGTGCCACAGTGAGGAAGGCCCACAACAGTGAGGAAGGCACACACCAGTGCCACAGTGAGGAAGGCCCACACCAGTGCCACAGTGAGGAAGGCTCACACCAGTGCCACAGTGAGGAAGGCACACACAAGTGCCACAGTGAGGAAGGCACACACCAGTGTCACAGTGAGGAAGGCACACACCAGTGCCACAGTGAGGAAAGCCCACACCAGTGCTACAATGAGGAAGGCACACACCAGTGATACAGTGAGGAAGGCACACACCAGTGTCACAGTGAGGAAGGCACACACCAGTGCCACAGTGAGGAAGGCCCACACCAGTGCCACCGTCAGGGAGGCCCACACTACCATGACGGCCGTGGGTGGGAAGGGTGGGGGGAGGGGGGGGGCATGAACGTGGCGACCAGTGCTGGTGTACGGAAAAGTGAATCTTGGGGAAAAGTGTCATAGGATCCCATACTGCGACCAACAGTGCCCGAATACAGGCCAGGTGGAGGTGGCTGGATACGTTTACGTTTCAAATTCATATCCATCACTTGACATATATATATATATATATATATATATATATATATATATATATATATATATATATATATATATATATATATATATATATATGTAAATATATATATATATATATATATATATATATATATATATATATATATATATATATATATATATATATATATATATATATATATACATACATTGAAATAAATACATTTTTATATTGAAATTACCTGAATTTCATGCAGACAGCCAGGAACAACACTCTTGACCATCACTTGACATCCTCCACACTCTTCAAAGCATTTTTTTGGACAGTGATGTCCACACTCCAACATTTTTCGGCATTTGTTTTGACATTTTATATCTTTCCTTGGCATGCAACATTCGACTTCGTGAATGTGGCCACAGAGTGCTTTTTTCTTAATCTTAATGGTGCAAGTCCGGCAGTTTTCATGACACAGCCCTTTGCAAGGATGGTTCAATGAGCAATCTTTTGATATCCTGGTACATTCCTGTTGACATTTGTAAGTAAGATGATCGGGATCTTCTGTAACGTGACAGCTTTTGGTGCACTTATGGCCACATTCTAGCCGTACGTCGCATGGAATGGGGCAGACCAATGTTTCTGGTTTTATATAGCAGGGTATTTTGACACGGTGTTGACAGGCCGGCAAGTTCTTTTCAACAATAGTTCGACAGTTTATTTCATTGTTGTTGTAGTTACAGCAGCGGATTTTGTGAGTGTGTCCACATGACAAAGTCTTAGGAACATAAACAATACAAGGATTGCAGGATTCCCAACATTTTCCTGGGCAAGGATGGTATCGTTCACATAAAATCTCAGGACACGGCAAAGGACACTTCACTTCCATGTGTTCCTTGTCACTCATATGGCAAGTCATCGGGCAACTGTGCCCACACTTTGGCAGAAAGAATGAACATGGTCTTAGGCACCCTCCTTCAGGACTTTTCATAAGGATATCCGAGCCAGTTGCTACTGATATCAGCTGGTCATGATGGTTTTCACATCGCAGAGTGAGAGACTTACCCAAGGCTTTCTCAGCAAAAAGATCGGCCTCAATCTTTCTCCACAAATCACTTGATTCCCGCAGCTGATCCATGTTGCCCGTGATATACAGTCCATGTTTGGCACGGGATAAGGCCACACACACGCGGTTATTAATGCGCAGAAAACCAACTTTTTGTTCTGCATTGCTGCGTACTAGTGATAATAGGATGATGTTGCTCTCCTCACCTTGAAAGTTATCCACTACACTTATTCTCACGTTTTTACACACCTCGAACTTGCGCTGGATCTGTTGAAATAAAAATAATGCTGCATTAATTGTTGGAACATACTAAAATTGACAAGTTAACATGCCAATAATAGCAACGATGTTGTAAAACTAAAATCACTAAAAGTATCGCTACTAAACAAGGAAAGGGTGAAAAAAGGTTTCATATCTTCAAATGATTATTGTTGTGTTAGATCACAAAAATGTTAACTCAGTATTAGTCTGAATGTACTCATGAAAGTAATCCTGAAATATTAAATACTCCTGAAAGTACTCCTGAATATTAACCCTTCAGTAAACACTTTATCTCCATTCCATATATATTTTGCCTTTCCCAATGCCTTTTCTTTATATACTTTTTTCACTATAAATTCTTTACGCAAGTTCAATTTTTCTGCGGTGAATGAGTTACTAGGGAAAGAGGATTTTGGCATTATATACTTAGAGGAGTTATGTGGTGCTCTGAGGGCAGAGGTAGATTCACATACTTGCTATATTCCATACATCTAGGCAATGATGTTTTGGATTAAGGTGTATAAATCACATCTCCTGTATGACGGTATATTTATTGCACACAGGTTTCAGTTTCAAAGTTATTGAAGTGATATCTGGTAGTTATTATTTACACTTTATCTCAAATCTCAACAGTTTTCAACAATAAACTGCATCTGTGAATTATTCGTCAATTTCAATTGTCTATATTTCAAAATTGTTAATTTCAAAATGTCTATAACAGCATTTAACGGATTTGTTTCTTCTATGAATGAATTTCCAGACCTATTTTTGTATTGTCAACAAATTTGGAAATGATAAAATCGTTTATACATGTAGTAAACAACACAGGTCGCAGGACAGAACCCTTAAGCACCCCATTCATAACGGTTTTCAACTCTGAATTGACTCACTTTATTTTAACTCTACTGCATTTGAAATAAGAAAGTCCTAATCCAACTGAGAATAAAACCCCTGTAACATGTGCCTCTAACTTATTTATGAACATTTCGTGATTCACAGCATCAAAGGTACAGTACAGCATAATTTAATGTAACAAGGAGAGCTGAGTACAGAGAGTGAGGGAATTATCAAGGGAAAGCGCCAAGGTATTACGACTATATAGCACATGGAAGGGATCTGGATAAGGATTTGGGATGGGACGGGGGAAGGAATGGTACCCAACCACTTGGACGGTCGGGGACTGAACGTCGACCTGCAGGAAGCAAGACCGTCGCTCTATCGTCCAGCCGTTGGACGTAGAATGAATGAGATGAGGCAGTGTAATGTGCCTCATCTCAGGGCTGCTATCTTCAATATGTCTGTCAACGTTTGGGGGTGGTATTTGACGAGACCTGTTGCTCTTGACCACACAGTCGGTATTGTTAGTGGTGCACTACATGGTCCTATTAGGGTGGTATTGGCTTGTCGCTAAAGGTTTGTGTCTCTATGGTGTGCTCAAGCTCTGATATATATATATATATATATATATATATATATATATATATATATATATATATATATATATATATATATATATATATATATATATATATATATATATATATATATATATATATGTCGTACCTAGTAGCCAGAACGCACTTCTCAGCTTAGTATGCAAGGCCCGATTTGCCTAATAAGCCAAGTTTACATGAATTAATGTTTTTTCGTCTACCTAACCTACCTAACCTAACCTAGATTTTTTTGGCTACCTAACCTAACCTTACCTATAAATATAGGTTAGGTTAGGTTAGGTAGGGTTGGTTAGGTTCGGTCATATATCTACGTTAATTTTAACTCCAATAACAAAAAATTTGCCTCATACATAGAGAAAAGGGTTGCTTTATCATTTCATAAGAAAAAAATTATAGTAAATATATTAATTCAGGAAAACTTGGCTTATTAGGCAAATCGGGCCTTGAATAGTAGGCTGAGAAGTGAGTTCCTGCTACTAGGTACGACATATATATATATATATATATATATATATATATATATATATATATATATATATATATATATATATATATATATATATATATATATATATATATATATATATATATATATATATATATATATATATATATATATGTTTCATTGAATATGACCACATATTCTGTATTTATTATTTTCTGGTTTAGGGCTTCTATCCCTCTAACTATTTTCTTAGCATCAGGGCTTAATTGAAATAGGAGTTCTCCAAAACTCATTTTCGTACTTTTAAGGTGAAGAAAAGAAGTGATTTACTATAGAGTGTATTACACTTATTTATATAATTTGCACAACGTTTCGAACCTCCATGGTTCATTCTCAAGTGAACAGATCTTACAATACTAGTTGATTTTATACCCGCACTGGGTCAGGTGATAATACAATAGAGGTGAAAACATCGGGGGATACATAAGGGATAAATGTGAGGTGAAACATAGAGGCTGCAGAAGGCTTATTGGCCCATACGAGGCAGCTCCTATCTAAACACAAAGATTAATCCAGTGTAATTGGCCTATTATGTTGGACATTGTCTTCTGTGTTGGCATCGACATGTTCTTGTCTTGTCCTTACTCTTATGGTGGGTAGAGTAAATAGTTCCGTGATTTGGGTGTTCATGGTAGGTCGCTCTATTCTTATGTGAATTGCCTCAAGAATTTGTAATCTTCTTGCATCTTGGGCTTTGTCTATTATGCAGGTATTCTTGTTCAACATTTCTCTTGTTAGAGTAATGTCATGGGCTTGTCTCATGTGATTCCTAGGGGCACCAGATTGAAGATGGCATGTCAAACGCCTCGTCAGCTTGGTCGACGTCATACCAATGTACTTACATTGAAGGTTACATCCTTCGTGGGGGCAAGTGTACATGTATACAACGCTTGACTGCTGTAGAGGGTTCTCCGTCGGCTTCGGGCTGTTTTTGATAAGGAGTTCGGAAGTCTTCTTGGTTTTGTAGAATATTATCAGGTTTATGTTTTGGTTAGGAGTAGTGCTTTTTACTCCTTTACGGATTATTTCTTTCATTATTCTTTCCTCTTTTATATGTTCACTGTGCATGGTTGATTTGTAATATAATTTTATTGGGGGTGTTGTGGTTTCTGTTCTAGGTTCTGAATTATACCAACGGTCCAAGTGTCTTCTTATAGCAGCGTTTATTTCCGCGTTGCTATATCCGTTGTTCACCAATACCTGAGTTACTCTTTCAAACTCTCTACTCACGTTGCTCCATTCAAAGCAGTGGGTAAGCACTCGACGAATATAAGCATTGAGAACACTGGCTTTGTATCTTTGGGGGCATTCACTTCTACCGTTCAGGCATAATCCTATGTTGGTGGGCTTGGTATATACGTTGGTGCTTAAAGAGGTTCCTGTTTTTGTTATTAGTACATCCAGGAATGGCAGACTGTTATTTTCACTATTTTCATGTGTAAATCGGAGTACTGACTCTCTCTCTAGGTGTCTTTTTAGGTCAATTAGGTCATCTGAGTCTTTTACTATTACGAATATGTCATCTACATAACGGCAGTATACAGTTGGTTTTTGTCTGCTACTGAAGACCCTATCTTCGATGGTTCCCATATAAAAATTAGCAAATAAAACTCCTAAGGGGGAGCCCATTGCTACTCCGTCTATTTGTAAATACATGTCTCCTTGTGGACTGATGGAAGGGGCTTCCTTTGTACATGCTTCGAGAAGACTTTTCAAGTGTGGCTCAGGTATGTCTAATTTGGGGGTGCTCTCGTCTCTGTATACTCTGTCCAGTATCATTCCTATGGATGTGTCGACTGGGACGTTGGTAAATAGGGATTCAACGTCCAGGGAGGCGATGATTCCATCGGGCTGGGTAGATTTGATCAATTCTAGGAAATCTGCTGATGATTGTAGACTAAACTTACTTGGAGTGTATGGAGTTAGGAGTTCATTGAGTTTCTTTGCCAGGTGATAAGTTGGGGTTGGTATTTGGCTGATTATAGGGCGTAGTGGGTTACCTGGTTTATGCGTCTTAACATTGCCGTAGGCATATCCTAAGCCATAGTCGTCTTGAAGTTTATTGAAATGCACACTACCTTTCTTTGCGTTGATTGCTGTAATTGTTTTGTTTACTTTCCGCTTAAGGTCTTCTACGGGGTTCCTTGTGATTTGTTGAAATTTGGAGTCGTCACTAAGGATGTAGCTAATTTTGTTCATGTATTCATGGGTAGGAATCAATACATATGCTGCTGTTTTGTCGGCTTTTCTTATTGTTACGTCTTTCAGATTTTTTAGTTGTTTCCCTGCTTCTTTGAGTCGTGGGGTTAAGATTGTAGATGAATATGTTCCTCGTTTTTTCCCTGCTTCTGCAAGTAGTTCAGCTTGAAGTGTGTCAGTGGTGATGACTTTTTTGTTGTCTTCTAGCTTATGGATATCGTCCAGAAGCATTTCGATTTCCAGGCGTTTTTGATGCATCTTTGGTTTAGATAAGAATTGACAATTTAGACCAAGATTTAAGAGGTCTCGTTAGTCCTGGGTAAGATCATAAGAAGTCAGGTTAATGTAGCCATCTTTAGGACGAGGGATTTTTAACTGTCCACCGTTTAGGGCTGTTAACTTACGGAGTGTCTTTGTTTCTACAAGAGTTTTATGTTGTTGTTTCAGGTTAAATAGTTCACTGTTGATGGTTTGCTTGAGTTGGATAGGGATGTCGTACTGGGTCCATTTGTTTAACAGATGCTCAGCCTGCTCTGTAAAGGTTTGGAGGGCTTCCTTCTCTTTGTTTAGTTGATGCCGAATGAGCTCTTGCCTATACCTATAGGTAAACTCTGTATTGCGGACTGCTGGGTCATGTGGGTTTATATTGGTGTATACTGGCAGCAGGGTTTCTTTCAAACATGTTTCATTGAATATGACCGCATATTCTGTATTTATTATTTTCTGGTTTAGGGCTTCTATCCCTCTAACTAGAGAGGACAACCAGGCACCCCTCCCCACCCGTCCCAAAAACACCCACCGCAGGAAAGGTATCAACAGCAGAACCGAGGCATCCAAAATCAGAGCAACAGTCAGCAAGAAAATAGGAAAATAGAAGAAGGCAACACAATAGGGGCAATCAGAATCATCACCAGTGAAGACACAGTTGCCACCAGGGATGCCAATACAGCACAAGCCCTGAGGGAAAAACACCCACCCAGAGCTCCTCGTGACGACAGTGTTCCCCCAGTCGGTGTCACCAGAGCCGAACCCATATGTGTGCTCGAATCCATGGTGCATAAAGCAGCTTTATCCTTCCCACCAGGATCAGCAGGTGGGTTCACAGGACTAAGACCCAACCACATCAAACAAATGTTCAACCCTGCACTGGGAGACATTGCACAGGACCTCCTGGTGGAACTAACTAGATTCGCCAACACTTGTCTAGCTGGCAACATACCAGAGACCATACGGCCTCTCTTTTTTTGGCGCTACCCTCTGTGTCCTGAGGAAAAAAGATGGAGGAATCAGAACGGTAGCTGTGGGCAATTCACTCCGGCGTCTCGTCGCTAAGGCTGCTGCTAGAGCAGTTAGTCAGGCAGCAGCCGACATGCTGAAGCCAAAACAGCTTGGGTTTGGCATTCCCCAAGGGTGTGAGGCAGCAACTCATGCAACTAGAGCCTACATTGCCAACATTACGGATGAAAAAGCCCTGATAAAACTGGACTTCAAAAATGCTTTCAATCTGGTTAGAAGGGATGCAGTACTCAGTGCGGTTCATCGCCTTTTTCCTTCCCTCTACCCGTTTGTAAACTCATGCTACAGCAAGAATCTAACTCTGCTTTTTGGGGAACATGAAATGGAATCACAAGAAGGTGTCCAACAGGGTGACCCCCTTGCTCCTTTTCTTTTTTGTCTAGTCATCAAGGAAGTCACCGATAACCTGTCCAGTGAGCTCAACATTTGGTTTTTGGATGATGGTACTCTAGCCGGCTCCCCAGCCTCACTCTTGGACGACATAAGAATAATTCAGGAGCAAGGAGCAAGCCTAGGCCTCACCCTGAACTCTTCCAAGTGCGAAATAACCTCCACCAACCAGCACATAACAGTGTGTCAACAGTAAATAAAGGTTGTTTTGCCTGACATTAATACAACCAACCCTGAGGAGAGCACACTCCTAGGTGCTCCTCTTGGAAGGAATGCCATCGACGAGGTCCTTTGGTAAGAAGATCACTGACCTGAAGAGGATGAACGAGAGGATTGAAGACATCGATGCTCATGATGCACTTTACTACATCACCAGATGCTTGTCCCTCCCCAGGCTGACCTACTTTCTAAGATGTTTGCCATCTTTCAACAATATTAAATTAGAAGAGTACGACAGCTTGCTGAAATCAACACTAGAAAAAGCCCTCAATCTTTCCCTCAGTGACTCACAGTGGAAACAGGACTCCCTTCCTGTCAGACTCGGGGGGCCTTGGCATGCGCACAGCAACACAAATTGCTGTACCAGCGTTCCTGTCCTCTTCAGTGGGGTCTGACAACTTGGTGAAAGAAATCCTACCTGAGCACCTAGTTCAACAGGCAGGGGTACATGATCCCAGCTTCGCAGACTGCACAACCAAATGGGTCTCTCTTGCAGGACCAGCACCCCAACAACTGCCTTCTGAAGCCCATAAGCAATCCAGCTGGGATCGCCCCATTGCCGACCAAGAAGCTGCGACTTTGCTAGAAGCTGCGACAACACCACATGACACTGCCCGACTTAGAGCTGTAGCAGCTCCCCATGCAGGTGATTTCCTATTAGCAACCCCAATGTCAGCAACCGGCACCCGTCTCACACCGCAGGCTCTCCGAATTGCCGTGGCTCTCTGCCTCGCTGCCCCAATCCACACCGAATACAGGTGTATTTGTGGCGAGACAGAGGCCAACGGGTATGGACGGCATGGCCTTCTCTGCCAAAGGACAGAAGGATGGCATGCAAGACACGGCGAGGTCAATGACATTATTAAGAGAAGCCTTACCACAGCCGGTTGTCCAGCAGAGAGAGAGCCCCGTTACCTAATGTCCCACAACTCTGATAAGCCTGTCGGTCGCCCAGATGGAATCACGGTGAACCCCTGGAAGAATGGTAGACAGTTGGTGTGGGACTACACTTGCGTTTCAACTTTAGCCAATACGTATGTTGACTTCAGTGCTACACAAGCAGGAGGAGCTGCCAATCACCGGGAAGCGGCCAAGTCACGTAAATACAGAGACCTTGAGCACCACCGGGCACCGACCTTGGGGAGCTGGTTGGCCGAGCGGACAGCACACTGGACTTGTGATCCTGTGGTCCCGGGTTCGATCCCAGGCGCCGGCGAGAAACAATGGGAAGAGTTTCTTTCACCCTATGCTCCTGTTACCTAGCAGTAAAATAGGTACCTGGATGTTAGTCAGCTGTCACGGGCTGCTTCCTGGGGGTGGAGGCCTGGTCGAGGACCGGGCCGTGGGGACACTAAAAAGCCCCGAAATCCTCTCAAGATAACCACTACAATTTTGTCCCCATTGCCTCAGAGACACTTGGTGCCTGGGGTAAAAGTGCTGCTAGCTTTTTGAAGGAGTTGGGGTCTAAGCTAATCGATACAACTAGAGACCCTAGAGCTGCCAGTTTTCTTTTTCAGCGACCTTAGTGTGGCAAACCAGAAAGGAAATGCTCACTGCATCCATGGTTCCTGCCCACCATCTGAGGAGCTGGAGGAGCTATTCCACTTGTGACAAGCAGCCTTGTACCCTGCATGTAATCAATATTATAACTTTTTTGTGTAATTACATTTTCAAATAAAGTTAGATAAATATACACACATACCAAAAGAATAGGGGTGGTAGGAGAAGAAAATATCAAAGTGTTCAGTGAGGATCCACAAGGTCTTCTCTGAGTACTCTTTATTTTCTTCTCCGAGGCTATGGGTCCCTACACTTGCACCAGAGGTGGTACCCCTTCTAGGTATATATATATATATATATATATATATATATATATATATATATATATATATATATATCTCGTACCTAGTAGCCAGAACTCACTTCTCAGCCTACTATTCAAGGCCCGATTTGCCTAATAAGCCAAGTTTTCCTGAATTAATATATTTACTATAATTTTTTTCTTATGAAATGATAAAGCAACCCTTTTCTCTATGTATGAGGTCAATTTTTTTTTATTGGAGTTAAAATTAACGTAGATATATGACCGAACCTAACCAACCCTACCTAACCTAACCTAACCTATATTTATAGGTAAGGTTAGGTTAGGTAGCCAAAAAAAGCTAGGTTAGGTTAGGTAGGTTAGGTAGACGAAAAAACATTAATTCATGAAAACTTGGCTTATTAGGCAAATCGGGCCTTGAATAGTAGGCTGAGAAGTGCGTTCTGGCTATTAGGTACGACATATATATATATATATATATATATATATATATATATATATATATATATATATATATATATATATATATATATATATATATATATATATATATATATATATATATATATATATATATGTCGTACCTAGTAGCCAGAACGCACTTCTCAGCCTGCTATGCAAGGCCCAATTTGCCTAATAAGCCAAGTGTTCATGGATTAATTGTTTTTCGACCACCTAACCTACCTAACCTAACCTAACCTAACTTTTTCGGCTACCTAACCTAACCTAACCTATGAAAATAGGTTAGGTTAGGTAGGGTTGGTTAGGTTCGGTCATATATCTACGTTAATTTTAACTCCAATAATAAAAAATTGACCTCATACATAATGAAATGGGTAGATTTATCATTTCATAAGAAAAAAATTAAAGAAAATATATTAATTCAGGAAAACTTGGCTTATTAGGCAAATCGGGCCTTGCATAGTAGGCTGAGAAGTGAGTTCTGGCTACTAGGTACGACATATATATATATATATATATATATATATATATATATATATATATATATATATATATATATATATATATATATATATATATATATATAAGGCACAACTCTCCTAAACACGAGAGTGAAGTGTACAACTTTAGAACACTTTCCCACCAGGAGACTCGAACCCTAGCCAGCACAGAAGCCTTCCAGCAACTGGCATAACAGGTACGCCTTAACCCGCTCCACCACCAGCTCAGACCCTTAAAAGAGATGGTAATTTCGGAGTATTTAAATACACCAAAGATCACCACCTCCCAAGAGCACTAGAGCAAGTGAGGGGTCATTTAGACGTTAATTTCATCAAGTCCCTGTTAATATGGGAAGACACAGTGTCTATGCTTAAGGCACAACTCTCCTAAACACGAGAGTGAAGTGTACAACTTTAGAACACTTTCCCACCAGGAGACTCGAACCCTAGCCAGCACAGAAGCCTTCCAGCAACTGGCATAACAGGTACGCAATTCACATAAGAATAGAGCGACCTACCATGAACACCCAAATCACGGAACTATTTACTCTACCCACCATGAGAGTAAGGACAAGACAAGAACATATCGATGCCAACACAGAAGACAATGTCCAACATAACAGGCCAATTACACTGGATTAATCTTTGTGTTTAGATAGGAGATGCCTCGTATGGGCCAATAAGCCTTCTGCAGCCCCTATGTTTATCCCTTATGTATCCCCCCATGTTTTCACCTTCATTGTATTATCACCTGACCTAACGCGGGTATAAAATCAACTAGTATTGTAAGATCTGTTCACTTGAGAATGAACCATGGAGGTTCGAAACGTCGTGCAAATTATACAAATAAGTGTAATACACTCTATAGTAAATCACTTCTTTTCTTCACCTTAAAAGTACGAAAATGAGTTTTGGAGAACTCCTATTTCAATTAAGCCCTGATGCTAAGAAAATAGTTAGAGGGATAGAAGCCCTAAACCAGAAAATAATAAATACAGAATATGCGGTCATATTCAATGAAACATATATGTATATGTATGTATATATATGTATATATATATGTATATATATATATATATATATATATATATACATATATATATATATATATATATATATATATATATATATATATATATATATATATATATATATATATATATATATATATATAACACTTGAGAATGAACCATGGAGGTTCGAAACGTCGTGCAAATTATACAAATAAGTGTAATACACTCTATAGTAAATCACTTCTTTTCTTCACCTTAAAAGTACGAAAATGAGTTTTGGAGAACTCCTATTCCAATTAAGCCCTGATGCTAAGAAAATAGTTAGAGGGATAGAAGCCCTAAACCAGAAAATAATAAATACAGAATATGCGGTCATATTCAATGAAACATGTTTGAAAGAAAACCTGCTGCCAGTATACACCAATATAAACCCACATGACCCAGCAGTCCGCAATACAGAGTTTACCTATAGGTATAGGCAAGAGCTCATTCGGCATCAACTAAACAAGAAGAAGGAAGCCCTCCAAACCTTTATAGAGCAGGCGGAGCATCTGTTAAACAAATGGACCCAGTACGACATCCCTATCCAACTCAAGCAAACCATCAACAGTGAACTATTTAACCTGAAACAACAACATAAAACTCTTGTAGAAACAAAGACACTCCGTAAGTTAACATTCCTAAACGGTGGACAGCTAAAAATCCCTCGTCCTAAGGATGGCTACTTTAACCTGACTTCTTATGATCTTACCCAGGACCAACGAGACCTCTTAAATCTTGGTCTAAATTGTCAATTCTTATCTAAACCAAAGATGCATAAAAAACGCCTGGAAATCGAAATGCTTCTGGACGATATCCATAAGCTAGAAGACAACAAAAAAGTCATCACCACTGACACACTTCAAGCTGAACTACTTGCAGAAGCAGGGAAAAAACGAGGAACATATTCATCTACAATCTTAACCCCACGACTCAAAGAAGCAGGGAAACAACTAAAAAATCTGAAAGACGTAACAATAAGAAAAGCCGACAAAACAGCAGCATATGTATTGATTCCTACCCATGAATACATGAACAAAATTAGCGACATCCTAAGTGACGACTCCAAATTTCAACGAATCACGAGGAACCCCGTAGAAGACCTTAAGCGGAAAGTAAACAAAACAATTACAGCAATCAACGCAAAGAAAGGTAGTGTGCATTTCAATAAACTTCAAGGCGACTATGGCTTAGGATATGCCTACGGCAATGTTAAGACGCATAAACCAGGTAACCCACTACGCCCTATAATCAGCCAAATACCAACCCCAACTTATCACCTGGCAAAGAAACTCAATGAACTCCTAACTCCATACACTCCAAGTAAGTTTAGTCTACAATCATCAGCAGATTTCCTAGAATTGATCAAATCTACCCAGCCCGATGGAATCATCGCTTCCCTGGACGTTGAATCCCTTTTTACCAACGTCCCAGTCGACACAACCATAGGAATGATACTGGACAGAGTATACAGAGACGAGAGCACCCCCAAATTAGACATACCTGAGCCACACTTGAAAAGTCTTCTCGAAGCATGTACAAAGGAAGCCCCTTTCATCAGTCCACAAGGAGACATGTATTTACAAATAGACGGAGTAGCAATGGGCTCCCCCTTAGGAGTTTTATTTGCTAATTTTTATATGGGAACCATCGAAGATAGGGTCTTCAGTAGCAGACAAAAACCAACTGTATACTGCCGTTATGTAGATGACATATTCGTAATAATAAAAGACTCAGATGAACTAATTGACCTAAAAAGACACCTAGAGAGAGAGTCAGTACTCCGATTTACACATGAAAATAGTGAAAATAACAGTCTGCCATTCTTGGATGTACTAATAACAAAAACAGGAACCTCTTTAAGCACCAACGTATATACCAAGCCCACCAACATAGGATTATGCCTTAACGGTAGAAGTGAGTGCCCCCAAAGATACAAAGCCAGTGTTCTCAATGCTTATATTCGTCGAGCGCTTACCCACTGCTCTGAATGGAGCAACGTGAGTAGAGAGTTTGAAAGAGTAACTCAGGTATTGGTGAACAACGGATATAGCAACGCGGAAATAAACGCTGCTATAAGAAGACACTTGGACCGTTGGTATAATTCAGAACCTAGAACAGAAACCACAACACCCCCAATAAAATTATATTACAAATCAACCATGCACAGTGAACATATAAAAGAGGAAAGAATAATGAAAGAAATAATCCGTAAAGGAGTAAAAAGCACTACTCCTAACCAAAACATAAACCTGATAATATTCTACAAAACCAAGAAGACTTCCGAACTCCTTATCAAAAACAGCCCGAAGCCGACGGAGAACCCTCTACAGCAGTCAAGCGTTGTATACATGTACACTTGCCCCCACGAAGGATGTAACCTTCAATGTAAGTACATAGGTATGACGTCGACCAAGCTGACGAGGCGTTTGACATGCCATCTTCAATCTGGTGCCCCTAGGAATCACATGAGACAAGCCCATGACATTACTCTAACAAGAGAAATGTTGAACAAGAATACTTGCATAATAGACAAAACCCAAGATTCAAGAAGATTACAAATTCTTGAGGCAATTCACATAAGAATAGAGCGACCTACCATGAACACCCAAATCACGGAACTATTTACTCTACCCACCATGAGAGTAAGGACAAGACAAGAACATATCGATGCCAACACAGAAGACAGTGTCCAACATAACAGGCCAATTACACTGGATTAATCTTTGTGTTTAGATAGGAGATGCCTCGTATGGGCCAATAAGCCTTCTGCAGCCCCTATGTTTATCCCTTATGTATCCCCCCATGTTTTTCACCTTCATTGTATTATCACCTGACCTAATGCGGGTATAAAATCAACTAGTATTGTAAGATCTGTTCACTTGAGAATGAACCATGGAGGTTCGAAACGTCGTGCAAATTATACAAATAAGTGTAATACACTCTATAATATATATATATATATATATATATATATATATATATATATATATATATATATATATATATATATATATATATATATAAATATATATATGCATATATATATGTCGTACCTAGTAGCCAGAACGCACTTTTCTGCCTACTATGCATGGCCCGATTTGCCTAATAAGCCATGTTTTCATGAATTAATTGTTTTTCGACTACCTAACCAACCTAACCTGACCTAACCTAACTTTTTCGGCTACCTAACCTAACCTAACCTATAAAGATAGGTTAGGTTAGGTAGGGTTGGTTAGGTTCGGTCATATATCTACGTTAATTTTAACTCCAATAAAAAAAAAATTGACGTCATACATAATGAAATGGGTAGCTTTATCATTTCATAAGAAAAAAAATAGAGAAAATATATTAATTCAGGAAAACTTGGCTTATTAGGCAAATCGGGGCTTGCATAGTAGGCCGAGAAGTGCGTTCTGGCTACTAGGTATGACATATATATATATACATATATATATATATATATATATATATATATATGTATATATATATATATATATATATATATATATATATATATATATATATATATATATTATAGGAGGGAGGAGGAGAGGGGGACGGACACGTGGTGAGCAAGGTCCTACACTTGAACCAATTTCTTCGTGGATCACGATGCCTGAGCCAGCCAAGACTTGACCTATGTAGGTATGAATACCTGCTGAAGGCCCCGGGGGTGACAAGAAGAACCTTATCTCCTTCATTCCAACACAATGAACGTAGAAAGGTGCGTTGTCTGAGCTTTGTGTATGGCGAGGCAGGTACAGTGTATGGGTGAGGGTGAGGGGAGGGTCGCCGCCGTCTCAGTGCCGCCACCCACCAGCCCCCAGGGGGGGTACGGGGGGAGGGGGGAGTGATGGGGGAGGCTCTCGAGCTGCCTACAGTGATGTTAGTGGAAAGTTAGTGCGTTCATAAGCAAATCGGTGAGTGTAGTGTTAAAAACAAAGTGCACTAGTGATTTCATCGAGTGTTGATAGTGTGTAACAAGTGTGACAGCGGCCTCCCTCGCGTGCCCCCCCCCCCTCTCCACCACCCCCGCCCGCCATCTTCCCCCACCCCGCTACCTGCGCCCGACCCAGCCAGCTGCCCATCAACACAGCCTACCCACACACGGTGCCCAGGCCATGCCCAACTCCCCCAGGAGGGTAATGCTTGCCGTGTTACTCTCCACCTGGGAAGGAGAGGGTGCATTCAGGGGGCAGCCAGGCGTCATCACATCTAGGCATGGCACATGTCGCACCTGACACACAGCCTCTTTCCAGCCAAGAAGATGACCACCCAAGAGGAAACTGTCAAGTGTGTGACAGACGGTATCGTCTCAATTCAAATGGAACTGTCCGCTATTATTCTGTCAATTCAGGTGGTTGTCTAGGGTCTAGGCGCCTGTCCCGGGGCAGTGACGATGGACAACCTGCTGCAGGAGCGAGGAACAATACCTCCCTCAACTTCATTTCAGCAGATAATCTGCTTGAAGCAGTCAAAGCAACGTCCACCAGGACCTTGCCCCACATCCCCAAGGCTGCCCGTCACCAAGCAGCAGCCAAACTCACCAGTCTGCTGACAAAGGTCAACAATGCTCCCAGAACCTCTAGATCGTGGCACAATCTCCTTCTATTTGGGAATGCATGCCTAGCATTACCGCCCAGGAGAGACAAGTCATTAACAACTTCTGTAATCAGGGCTCTTAATGAATTCCCCAGAGCAGACAACCTGGTCCGCCTCCCCCCTCGTGCCAAGAACACCAGCCGCAGGACGACCAACAATAACTCATCTGAGAACCACAAAATGAGAGCACAGATCACCAGGAAAATAGAAGAGGGCAATACCACAGGTGCCATCAGAATCATGACCAGCGATGACACTATTGCCCCCAGGAACGCCACAACAGCACAGGTTCTTCAAGACAAACACGCACCCAGAGCCCCAGACAGCAGCAAGGATCCCCAGGGAAAACAATGCTGGCATAGAACCCTTGACTGTTCGAGAATCTGAGGTGTACAAAGCAGCCATGTCTTTCCCAACAGGTTCAGCAGGGGGCTTTACAGGCCTAAGACCCCAGCACATCAAACAAATGCTGAACCCGGTGCTTGGAGATGCTGCAAAGGACCTTCTAGTAGAACTTACCAGATTCTCCAACATGTGTTTGGCTGGCGGCATCCATGAGGACACCAGGCCACCAGGCATTGAGGCACTCACAACACTTCAAACCAGATATAACAATCTTCGACAACTTTGGCTAATTACAACTGGATCTCGCCCATCCTCGCCCCTGAGAAGCCGTCGCATTGCTTCAGCCCACCCCTCCAAGATTCCAACTGAAGGTGAGCAACTGTCTTCCATACATTTCTATCCATTTATGTGCTTGTCTATTACCATGTGGTCGGTCGTCACATACCCAATAGGCGACCGCCTCCACAGACTTTAATGGAAAGGAAACATCATGCATAAACACAGAGCTAAATACTTGGATTAGCACCTCAGAAAAAATGCTTGAACAAGCATATCCCCGTCGCTCACCAACTAACGCTCTCCCTCCCCAGGCATTGAGGCACTCACAACACTTCAAACCAGATATAACAATCTTCGACAACTTTTTTTTTCGTCCGTCCCCTGCGACCGCAGGGGACGGTCGGAAAACAAGACACACACATGTCCTGGAAGTAAGGACATTCAACAAGGATATGCATGACTGTAAAAGGGACAATAAAATTTCGACAATAAATAGCAGGGCGGCGTTCCATTAAGTGACTGTGAGTTAAACGGGTATGGCCAATACATAACCTAGCCAGAGCCGTTTCCCACCGCCGGTTACGGTGGTAGGAGGAAGGCCACGGGGACACATGACTCTTAAGAGTATGCAGCTTGTTACTAATAACAGAAGACCAACAACTCTGCCAGCGGGCAAGGACGGAGGCATGAATAACTTGGTAAAAGTCAGAAAAAGGAATACCTTTACGGGAGAGGGGACAAGTGCGGATAGCTTCCTTAGCGGTAGCATCCGCACACTCATTTAAAGACACGCCAACATGGCTGGGAACCCAGCAAAACTAAATAGACTTAAATTTACTCGAGATAAGAAACAACCAATGTTGAATCTCGATGACCACCGGGTGACCGGATTAAAAGACCCTAAAGCCATGAGGGCACTACGAGAGTCAACTACCACCACAAAGGAGGATTGACACCGGGAAAGCAGGAGACAAAGAGCATAGAGAATAGCATAAAGTTCTGCTGTGAAGATGCTACCCTCTGGAGGAAGGTGACACATATAAGTGTGGTCAAGAAAAGCAACAGAATAGCCCACACCATCAGCAAACTTAGACCTATCGGTAAAGATGAGAACGGAGTGGGAGTGAGAAGAAAAGTGCTCAAGGAAGAGGTGTTTCAGAACTGTAGGAGGGGTAAAAGCTTTAGTGATGTGGGTCAGAGAAGTACAAAATTTGGGAAGGGGGACGTTCCTCCACGGGGGCAAGGAGAAACGAGGTAATACGAGGAGAAACATTGGCAATACGAACTGAAAGAAAATCTTGTAAGCGAGACAAACGGACAGAAAGAGGAAGGTGGTGAAGAGGAACAGGAACTACAGGAGGGGTAAAAGTCAAAGCACGATAGAGGCGAGAGTAAGGATGTTGTAAGGATTACACAAGATAGTGAAGATTGTAGCGATCACGGCGGTCCTGGAGAGACAGGAAGCCAGTGTCAGCGTACAAGCTGAGGGTAGGAGTTGATCGAAAAGCACCAGAGGCGCAACTTAGTATGGTGCAAGGGATCAAGACGGTGAAGAGTAGAAGCAGAAGAATATGCACGGCAACCATAATCGAGATTAGACTGGACGAGAGAGGAATGCAAATAGAGGAGCATGCGCCAATCCGCTCCCCAAGAAGTATGGGACAAAACCTTAAGTAGATTATTGGCCTTAGAGCATTCAACACGGAGGTAAGAGACATGGGACGACCAAGACAAACGAGTGTCAAAGAACAACCCCAAAAGCTTCGCATAATCTTTGTACTCAAGGGGATGACCATAAAGTGACAAAGAGGGACGAAGAACGACCCGCTTCCGAGTAAAAGTCATGGTCAAGTCTCAGTAGCAGAGAACTTGAAGCCTTGATTGATGGCCCAAGATGACACGTCATCAATTGCAAGTTGAAGCCGCCGTTGAAGGAGAGGCGAATCATCATCTCGACCGCAAAGAGTAAAATCGTCAATATAAAGAGCGAAGATGCCAGAAGGAAGGGAGGAAAGAAAACCATTGAGGGCAACCAGAAAAAGAGTAGTGCTCACAACACTACCTTAGGGTACACTTTCATACTGCCGAAAAAAGACAGAGAGAATGGTACCAAGCCTGACTCGAAAGGTACAATGGGAGAGAAAGCGTTGAAGGAAGAGAGGGAGATTACCACGAAGGCCAAAAGAACGAAGTTGGGACAGAATATGGTATCTCCAAGTCGTGTCATAAGCCTTTACTAGGTCAAAAAGGACAGCAACAACGGAGGTCTTCGCAGCAAAAGCACTATGAACATAGAATTCCAAGTTCACCAGGACATCAGTCGTGCTGCGGTACTTGTGAAAACCAAATTGATAAGGAGAGAGGTGGTGATGGTGTTCCAAGAACCACATCAGACGGACATTTACCATACGCTCAAAGAGCTTGCAGACACACTCGTGAGAACAATAGGGCGGAAGTCCTTAGGGGACGTACCGAGGGACCCTGGTTTCCGAATAGGGAGTACAACGGCATTGAGCCAGTCCTCAGGGACGGACGACGACTCCCAGACCTGGTTATACAGATTCAGTAAATATTGAGACGTGCACGGAGGGAGATGGCGAAGTATCTCATAATGAATGTCATCCGAGCCCGCTGCCATAGATCCGCAGAGGGCCAGGGCAGACTGAAGTTCAGAAAGAGAGAAAGGATCGTTATAGGGAAGGCGGAGATGAGTGTGGAAATCTAAAGGATAAGATTCAAGAACAGGCTTACGAAGAAGGAATGCTTGAGGACAATGAGAACCAGAGCTAACAGTAGAAAAGTGGGAACCCAGTTCGGTCTCGACTGTCACTGGGTCCGGCACAAGAGTACCACAGAGGTGGAGAACCGGCGAGACATCTGGAATGAACTTGCCCGCAATCTTGCAGATCTTCTTCCAGATCTGCAGCAGAGGAGTATCGGACGTAATGGTGGAAACATAAGATTTCCAACTCTCACGTTTAGCTGTACGAATGGTCCTATGAGCCACCGTACTTGCCTTCTGAAACAAAATAAAAGAATCAGCCGTCTACCGGCGGCAGTGTTTCTTCCAGGCTGCACGCTTACAGCGGACAGCCCGAGCACAATCCGCATTCCACCAGGGAACACACTTCCGCGTGCCCCGGGAGGAATAGAGCGAGGAATAGAGTGGAGGGCAGCGTCGAAGACAGTGTCATAATAAAGAAGGAGGGTGCAAGGAAGAGGCAGAGAGGAGAGGTCAGAGAGAGAGAGTAGCACGGAGGGTGAATAGGCTCCAGTCAGCCTTGGCAAACTGCCACCTAGGGAAAAAGAGGGGAGGGTGGAAAGAGAAATAGGAAACGAGGATGGGGAAATGATCACTGTTATGGAGGTCATCAAGAACCCGCCACATGAAATCTAAGTAAAGGGACGACGAGCAGAGAAAAAGAACAAGACAGAAAAGGGTGCGAGTCCGAGAGTCCACATGAGTGGGCTCACCGGAATTCAGAAGAGATAGAGAAGAAGCGAGGACGAACGGTTCGAGAAGCCGGCCTCGGGTGTTTGTCAGAACATCACCCCAGAGGGAATGTCGACAGATGAAATCACCCAAAATTAGAACCGGTTCTGGCAAGGAGTCCAGGAGGTGCTTTAGATCAGGAAGGGAAAGTGGGACATTTGGGGGGAGATAAATGTAACAGACTGTATACTAACTATACTTATACTAAGGTCAAGATCAAGAGCAGGGTTAGCAAAATCAGGGTTAGGAGGCATGGGTAAACTTAGTAAGGATGCAGGGAAGGGAGTGGGAGGACAGACCAGAGGCGGACTGACGGGGTCAGGAAGAGGAGACAACAGAGGGGCAGTCAAGGACATCTAGAGGAGGGGGGAGGGGAGCAGAAATCAGGGAGTGCACCTCAGCAAGGACAGCAACCGAGAGAGAATCGGGGGCGAAAGGAACTTCCATATCTGGGACAGGGGGCTCGACCACTGAAATGGGAGGGGACGTAGTGATAGAGTCAGAGGGAGAAGGTGAGGAAGAAAGCGATACCTTCTTACTCGTTGGGGAGGAAGAAGGAGAGAAGCCAGGCTTTCATTTCTGATTCGAAGAGACAGGTGTTCCAGTAACAAAGTACCGGGCGACAGACTCAATGGTCTCAGCAGGAGAAGAGGAACGAGAGCGAACAACACGAAGATTGCTGGGAGGATGATGGACATCAGCCTGGACAGACAGGCCGCGTGGAGGGTCAAGAGACTGGGTGAGGATTGGGAAGAAAGAGTGGGGAGAGATGGGAAAGAAGACATAGGAGACATGGTGGATTGGGCAGGAAGGGGGGAAACTCCAGGTGGAGAACCAGGAGGTAGACCTTTCGGGACAGGACGCAAAGAAATAGGGGAGGAGGTGGAAGGTGGGAAGGACGGGGAGAGGTAGAACGCAACACACGAGCGTAGGATACACCCGCAAAAGGGGTGAAACGACGAACTTGGAGTCTCGCTTCAGGAAAAGTCAGACGATCACGGTGTTTCAAGTTGAGGACGGCTTCCTCGAGTTTGTAGTTTATACACGAGCGTGAGAAGGTAGTGTGGGCCTCATCGCAATTGAGGCAGCGAGCCTGTGGAGAAGTGCAATCGGACTTAGAATGATCATCGGCCCCACACATGGGGCATAGATACACAGTACTTCTGCACTTGAGGACACCGTGCTCAAACTTCAAACACTTATTGCAAAGCCAAGGAGAAGGAATGTACTCCTGAACGGAGCATCTGGCACCAGCAAGAATAATAGAGGGCGGAATTAAGGGCCCTACTATCAAAGGTGATTTTTACAACTCGAAAGGGCTGACTGCGACAACCACGAGGGGGTCGAGTAAACGTGTCCACCTGAAGGACAGAATGGCCTTGGGCTTCGAGGATATGTTTAATATCCTCATGGGATTCTTTGAGGTCCCTAACACCAGTTGCAACATGGTGTGGGTGGAGAACAGTGCCAACACTGGCATTTAACCGAGCGTTTTTTGAGACCCAAACAGGGGTCTCCCCAATGCAGGACAAAGAGGCTAAGCGAGTAGCTGCATCCTAAGAAGGAGCAGCAACGACACGCGTACCGTAATTGGTGGAGTTTAAAGTAACCGAGGCATCTACTGAATCAACAAGGTGTTTATGGAGGGAGAAATTGTCAGGAGGAGTAGAATCCAGATGATGGAGCTCAAAGTATTTAGCCCATGTAGTGGGACCAAACAAGGCGATGTAAGTATTAGTATGGGAAGGGATCGTGTGAGTGCGGCCGTGGCGGGGACGATGTTGAGAACCCCCAGAGAGAGAGGGGGTAAAAGGCGCAGTAGTCACAATGAGAGACGGATCCGTGCCAGGGGACGAGGTGGTCACTACTGGGGGCTGGGAACTCGACCCTACCGCAGAGGAGGGAGGGGAGCTGAGGGGAGTAGTCAGGAGGGTCAAAGGAGGAGCAAGGTTGGGGCCCAATGCAGCAGGGGCTACAGGGCCTGGTCTTCCAACACAGTCCGACTTGGGGGTTTGGTCGCCCACCCCATGAGCCTGAGAAGGTACAAAGGAAACATTATCTGCCATAGAAACGAGGAAAGACTTTCATTCACGAATGTGCCCCCACACCCACCATGGAGCCAAAAATTAAAGGCAGGACACCCAACAAGAGGCTATCGCCGATCATGCCGGGGCTCCCCAGGGGGTGCGTCTTGAGTATACGCTCCACAAACGCCACCTTAAGAACCGTCAGTCCGTCGAGATCGGGTTCAGTGACGAAAGGAGGATTGACAATAAAAGGGTCCCCTCGTTCGAGACGTCGGGTACTACAGTTCTACGGGTGCAAGAGTATGCCTCCCCAAGCACCCGGGCATCAAAATAGAAGAAGTCCAAAGGAATAATCAAAACAATCAAAAGGTCGGCAGGAAACGACAAGCAGATAGGAGAAGAGGAGGGAGAAAAACGAAACATAAGGAAAAGGAAAAGCGATCCTGCACATATGGAGAGGACAGTAGCAGGAGCATAAAACCACAAAAGGACATGTCCCATGGAGCATCTCACTCTGGCAGACAACCACCAAGCCCCCCTCACGGCGCCAACGGGCCAGATGGGGAGAGGGATACAATTAACAAGTGACAGAGCACTGACAAAAATGCAAGCCCAGCCAAAAGAGCCACAAAAAAAAAAAAAAAAACGGAACACACAGGAACCAGGGACAAATGCCACATCCACACACACACGCAACCACCCACCCCACAACCACACAGACAGACACAGACAAACACCGCAACACATAGAACCCAGGAGAACCCGGAACAAAGTCATCAAGAAAAATACCCAACATGCTTCTCAGGGTACCTCTCGGGTGGATACTTTTTAACATACACCTCCTAAATTGCCCACTGCTGCCAAGTAGGTAAGTCATCCCCATCATGTTCTGGGCGCAACATAAACGATGGAATCAGATGATCATATGGATACTCGAACCGAGGCAGCTGCCCCCTTGACCAGAGGATAAAGAAGACGATGGGCAAGACGGGAGAGGTGGTATCACTGCCGCGGACGAAGCAGGGAACACTGACGAAGAGGGTGGAGACTGGAGAGGCAGCAAAACCGCCACCGATGCAGCAGAAGGCACAGAAGAGGGCAGAGACTGGAGATGCAGCAAGACCGCCGCCGATGCAGCAAGAGGCACAGAAGAAGAGAGCGGAGACAGGAGAGGCGACAAGATCGTCACCGACGGAACGGGGCACGGGCACGGACCCCACCGGGCAAGCATTCGTCTTCAGGACCACCACGAGTCTACCAATACCACCAACACCCTCGTCAGGGAAAACCACCCCCACGAGGATCCGGAACCAACAGACACGGACGAGGCACCCGAAGCATGACCCAAGGGCCCCACACCAGCCCCTACCTCGACAACAGGCGCCATACTAGGACCCACACCACCCTCCGGAACCACACCAGCACCCAGTACACCATCCTCGCACTCCACAGAGATATAGCTCGCAGAAGTATCAACATCACACTCTGCAACCTCACATTCCTCAGCTCACGCACGAGGAGGTGACGCATGCCCATCCATACGAGAACGCTAAGGGACAAGCCGTTGATCGTCGGAGCTATCAGCCCCTGCAGGAGGCGCCTGAGAAGAGCCGTCGGCAGGCTGCCCCATATCCAGGGGTGCACGACCCCTCAGAATTTCAGCCTCGACTACACGGGGGATGAAGCTGCCATCCACAGAGGAGAGTGGAACTGGAGAAATAACAGGTGCAGCTGACGAAAGGGAAGAGACCCGTACAGGGGAGGAAGCCCGTGGTGATGCTGGATCCGGCAGAGGAGAAGAGGCGTGTATAGGCGAGGAATCTTCCTGAAGAGAAGAGGCAGACGGTGGGAGCGGGACTGCACACACCACCACCCATATTCACAGACACACCAGCCGGGGAACCAGGTAACACCATCGAGTCAACAGACGGCAGGGAAGCCTCCCCAACCACTCCATCACAAGGTAACTGATCTTGTTCTACCAACGGGGTAAAATCCTCTTCCCAAAACATGTTAACAGGTTCTGCTGCAACCCCCAGTACAGGTGCCTCTCAAGGCCACAACGAAAACATGATCTGGGCTGCCCTGTGAAAAAAGCACATATGGTGTAGCCCATCAATGAAATCGTATATGGAACAGGTGACTTGAGCCGCATGGCGAGAGTTTTGGTACCACATAAGACCCCGCCCCTCCTGCCGGAAGAGACGGAGTTCATACAGAGGGAAACCACGGTACCAAACTGTCCAAAGTACCTCTGCAGCAGGGCCTCCAAGAACTCGAAAGGCACACTGTGCAGTGCCACATACGTTTCAGAGCAACAGCGGTTCGAGACAGAGACAGTACCACGGTCCCCAGGGAGGGTAAACGACCACCCATCATAGCGGTTCATGAATTCCCGATACACAGCCGTGGAGTGAAACTTAATAAGTTCCCAGTGGGTAGTTAACAGCTGGAGTCTGCACACATCAGCCACACGAACACGTATCATATCCAGTAGAAGAACCTCAGTAGCAAGGTACAATGCACGCCCTGAAGACTCAAGACCAATAGTCTCTGAACGGCGAATAGAAGGAAGGGAGGGTCCCAATGGCGCCGACACTAAAGACCCTGAGGGCAACGCCCCAGGGCCGGTTGTTAGAACAGTCGGGGTAGCACTGAGAGAGCTACAGAGCGCACACCCGCACCCGGCGCCCTCTAGCCGGTCAATCGTGACTACGCCAACAATGGAGCAGCAGTTGACGTCAGGAGAAATATACCACACAAAATTCTAGATAACTTTCAAGAAAACTTCCTGGCAATTGAACTCTAAACGACGAAAGGCACAATCTTCATTGGAACGTGCTACCAACCACCAAGACGACCTTACCTTCCCCTGGCCGACATCATAAAACTCACAAGAAGGAAGAGACCTGCCTACTTCCTGGGAGATCTGAATGCAAAACACAGAACCCTGGGACACGGAAAAAACAACCAGGCAGGAGAAGCCATCCACAATATGTCAAGGAACGGAAATCTAACCCACCTGGGGCCCAGACTTCCCAACTTATGTAAAACAAGGACACAGTGGTACCAAACATAATACTGTCAAACAACCACCATTTCCTTAACACCCCCCCCCCCCATAAAAAGGGGCCCAGTAAGCACCAGTGACCACTTACCAATAATAATGATGCTCTCAACTAACCCTATTCATAAGCCCTCAACCCCCAGGATTCCAATACACTATAGGTGATTGAGAAGCTTTCGAAAACAGTGCACAGTAAATCAGTGTTGGGAGTTCCACCTGAGCAGCCGTAGGGTGAAGACGTGTCGTCTGACCACTCTGGCAGTTTGGGGAGGTTGCAGTTTTCGCCTGCAGGGGGTGTGGGGGTCTCTTACCCTCCCTGTCCAGTGTTGTTGCCTGCCTGGCTGCGTGCTGACGTGGCCGTTTTGACATGGGGGGCCTGGCCATTCCTCCGGTTTTGCGGGTAAATTCCGTGGGCCTGGAATTCTCGTGTAATGCTGGTTATCCGGCCATTGAGTTAGTTATGTGCGACATGCTTCGTGTCCCGGTGGAAGCTGTGTATGGCGCTGAGCTTGTTACGGCCCACCGGGTGATTGTCAAGTTCGTGGGGGAGAAGGAGTATCGGGACTTCCTCCGGCGGAACGAAGGGCGTTCATTGCAGTTGCCGGATGGCGCCGGCTCTGTTACGATCTCGGACCGAAGTGGTGCCCTGACATATGTCAGTGTGCACGGTGTGCCCCTGGAGTTCCCTGAAGACCTTCTCCCGCGCTTCTTCGGGAGGTATGGTGTAGTCATCAGTGTGTGGGTGAACAAGCTGTCCTCGGGGAAGTATGCTGGAAAGCAGACGAACGTCCGTACATTAGGTATGCACCTGCGGTCGGATATCCCATCTTCTGTCCGGCTGCCGGGCTACTACGTTCGGGTGTATTATGCACGGCAGCCCCGTACTTGTTTCCGGTGTGGCCAGTTGGGGCATCAGGCTGCCGGGTGCTGAGACCCCTGCTGCATCCGTTAACTTGTTCCGGGAGGAGGATTTCCCGCCGCTCCCTCAGGGCGTGGATTCCGGGGATGAAGTGGAGCAGGTCCCAGTCGCTGCTGATGCGGCCCCCCCTGCATCACCCGACATGCCCCTGGTGCTTGTTGTCCCTCAGCCGAGTGCGTCTGCGTCTTCCTCGACTCCTGCTGCTGCACCTGGTCCTGCACCCTCGCCAGGTGTTACGGCTGTGCTGGGTGTTGGGGGGGCTGCGGAGCATCCTGTTGTGTGCGGCCCGGTTCCCCATGTGGTTGAGGCTGCTGCAGTACTGCGACGGGCGTTGGTTCGCCCGGTTCGTGAGGGCCGTGGTTCTGGGTCCGCCTCCGGCTGTGAGGATGTGCGGCCAGTGCCCAAGCGTTCTAGGCGCTCTTCTACTGCTTGGGCTGATATGGAGGACTACGACGCGGGTGGAGCTTCGGGAGATGGTGTGGCGATTCCGGGTGCTTCGTGCTCTACGACGCTGGTGGTGGCTGATGTCCATGTGTCTGCTGTTGACGATGGTTGTGCGTCTAATTTACCTCCTGTTCTTTCTCCTGCAGAAGGTTCTACGCAGTGGGAGGTGGTTGCTCCTACAGGCGTGGATGGTGTGGGTTCTGGTGCGAGCCGAGGCATCAAGTTGGTGCTGAAAAAGGATGCCAAGCGTGGGGGGTCCCAGCACGTACAACGTTCGGTGGTTGACGAGGGGCCCTGTGAGGCAGCTGAGGAGGCTCCCAGTGTGCTGCCCATTGCCCGGCCTCATAGGAAGGTGCCTCTCCCTCTCATCTTGGCCTCTGGAGTGGCGATTGATGCTGACCATCCGTTGAGTTTTGAAATTGTTGACCGTGTGCGTCCTGATCCGTGGTGCCCTTCTACCATCTGGATTCGTCGGGCTCAGTGTTTTATTGTAGGTGTGCCAGAGTTAATGCCTGATCCTCGTACGCTCAATAGTGACCATGTTTCGGAGGACATTATGTTACTTTGGGAGGCGTATTGTATTCGCTTCCCGGCGGAAGAGTGGCCGGACAAGTATGAGATCTTATCGTAGTCTGTGTGCTTGCTGTGTGTTTGGTGTGGTGTTGTGATGTTTTGTTGTATTTTTCTTTTGTTTTTGTTGTCGGCCCTTCAGGCCGGTGTTTAGTGACTTTGTATGGATGTGTATTGATTTGTTTGTTTCTTGATGTACTTTGTTGTTGCATTCTTGGTCCTTCAGGCTAGTTGATGTGTTTGTGCCTGTTTTGTTTTCAGGTGTGCGTGTTTATTGTTTTTGTTTATTTTGGCCTCGCCTTTTGTTTACGTGGCGGATGGCTTGGTGTGTGTTTTTTTTATATTACTGTATTGATTTTATGTTGCTTTACCTGTTGTACGTGTTTGCTCTTTATGTTTTGTTTGGACAGTATTGTGTTTGCACTGTTATTTTTCCTGCTATGCCTCTTGATGTATGTTTTGTTTTTCTGGAGGTGTTGTTTTGTGATGTTACTGTGATTGCTGGATTGCCATTGTATTCTGTTTTGTGCTTTGATGTATGCTGTGTTTTTCATGTTTTTCTTGTGTATGTGTTTTGTTGTGCTATGCTGTCGGCCCTTCTGGCCGGTGGTCTATTGTTTTCCTTTATGTATTCTGTATTTTTATTGTATTTAATTTGCATGCTCTGCATGTAAAAAAAAAAAAAAAAAAACTTACCAATAATAATGATGCTCTCAACTAACCCTATTCATAAGCCCTCAACCCCCAGGATTCCAATACACTATAGGTGATTGAGAAGCTTTCGAAAACAGTGCACAGTAAATCAGTGTCACAGACTTTAATGGAAAGGAAACATAATGCATAAACACAGAGCTAAATACTTGGATTAGCACCATAGAAAAATGCTGGAACAAGCATATCCCCGTCGCTCACCACTTAACGCTCCCCCTCCCCAGCCATTAAGGCACTCACATCACTTCAAACCAGATATAACAATCTTCGACAACTGACAACGCACAATGGGTGGACGGAGGAGTTCAAAAGACTACAAACAGAACTACAAGAGGAGCTGCAAGATCTATGCAAAATAGAGTACACCAAAAAATGAGATGACCTAATAAGCCAAATTCAAGTCAACTACAGATACACAGGAAAGTTCTGGACAAAAGTAGAAACCCTGATGAGAAACTCAGCCGCTGAGGAAACACCTTACATCAAAGACGCCTCAGGAAACAAACTCTACGAGAACAGAGATCAAAAACAGGAAGTCACGATGAACAAATCCATAAGGGCCATGACGAGGATTCGAACCTGCGTCCGAGAGCATCCCAGACGCTGCGTTAATCGACTGAGCTATGATATGGTCCAAAGAAGTTGAAACCGAAGTTCTACTGAACTTACTGGATCCTGCAGCCTCTCCGAGGCACAACAAACAACGAGGATTTTACACAACTCCCCCCATGCACTCAAGATATGTCAATAGGCCGTTCTCCCTCTTCACCCTAACATCAAACAATTGTGATTTCTGTGTGTAAGGAAGTCACGATGATCTGGGAAAACATATTCAGGATAAACCCGGAAGAAAATGTAAACTTTTGTTCCTCACAGAGACAAAAGTGAATACAGGTGTTCAGTTAGCTCATTTTGTCCTTCCTTTCCCATTCATGAGGCTGAGACGTGCTCTCATTATGCCAGCTGTGAGCGGTGGGACAGTAGTCCTACGGCACATGTATTGTGTAGCTGTCAAGTGTCACTCAGGATATTAATGTAATGTTAAATTGTTGTGGTCTGTATTAGTATTAAGTTTTGTTAATAAACTGTTATTGTTGCCATACGTGACTTTATGTCTACCTTTCAAGTGTACTGCTTTTTATCAATGTCCGCCACAAGCTACTTCAGATACTCTGAGGGAGTCTGGCCCTAGCTTCGGTCGGAGACAGACGTGTTGCATCGGCGCTCCAGCAGTTGGTGTTGTTTGCCAGTTTCGGCCGGTTGAGGGCGGGTGTGTCTCTGCTCGCCTGTGCTGAAGTGGCGTTACGATGGGGGTCCCTCTACCCCCTGTCGTCCAAGCTCAGTCTGTGGGTCTAGAGTTCTCTGTGCGGGGTGGGTACCCGGAGATTGCGCTGGCTTGTGAGGTGCTCTCTGTCCCTGTGTTTGAAATTTACGGGGTCGAGTTGGTAACGGCCCGTAGGGCGATTGTGAAGTTCACCGAGGAGGTGATGTTTCGCGAATTTCTCCGGCGATACGAGGGGCGAACGCTACTTCTGCCGGATGGTGCGGGCACTGTCACCTTCTCTGATAGAAGTGGTGCACTCACTTACATCAGTGTGCATGGGGCTCCCTTGGAGTTTCCAGAGGCTCTGCTACGGCGGTATTTCGGCCGGTTTGGCGCGGTAGTTAGTGTGAGGGTGAACGTAGTGTCTTCTAGTCCTCTTAAGGGTGTGAGGTCTAACATTCTCACCCTGGGCATGAAACTCCGGGCGGATATTCCGTCCTCTGTGCGCCTTATGGGGTATAACGTTCGGGTGTTTAACGCCCGCCAGCCGCGGACGTGTTATCGTTGTTGTCTTTTGGGCCATCAGGCTGCTGCCTGTTCTGCGCCAGCCGTTGCACTAGTGAATCTCTTCAGTGAGGAGGATTTTCCGCCACTTCCTGTGGGGGATGATTCGGTGGATGTGGACATCTCTTCGGCTGAGGGTTCCCTCTGTTTCAACTGTTGCTCCGCCTGTTGTTATAGCTTCGCCTCCGGTAGTTGTGTCCTCCCCTGGTGCTCCGCCTGTTCTGGCTGGTGTTCCTGAGCTTCTTCCATCTGCCGTTCCTGAGCCTCTTCCGTCTGCCGGCTGCTCGGGCCCCTCGTCTTCCGGTTCTTCCTCTGCTGCGTCTGTCCTGGTCCCTGCACCCTCGCCGTCTGTGCTGGGTGCTGGGGAGGCTGCGGTGCCTCCTGCTGTGTGTGGTCCGGTTCCCCCTGTGGTAGAGGCTGCTGCCGTTCTGCGACGGGCGTCGGTTCGCCCGGTTCGTGAGGCCTGTGATTCTGGGTCCGCCTCCGGCTGTGAGGATGTGCGGCCAGTGCCCAAGCGTTCCAGGCGTTCTTCTACTGCTTGGGCTGATGCGGAGGACTACGACGCAGGTGGAGCTTCGGGAGATGATGTGGCGACTCCGGGTGCTTCGTGCTCTACGACGCTGGCGGTGACTGACGTCCATGTGTCTGCTGTTGACGATGTTTGTACCTATGATTTACCTCCTGTTCTTTCTCCTGCAGAAGGTTCTCCGCAGTGGGGGTGGTCGCTCCTACTGACGTGGATGGTGAGAGTTCTGGTGCGCGCTCAGGCATCAAGCTGGTACTGAAGAAGGATGCCAAGCGTGGGGCGTCCCGACAGGAACAACGTCCGGTGGTTGACGCGGAGCGCTGTGAGGCGGCCGAGGAGGCTCCCAGTGCGCTGCCCATTGCCCGGCCTCCTGGGAAGGAGCCCCTCCCTCTCGTCTTGGCCTCCGGAGTGGCGCATGATGCGCAGCATCCTTTGCAGTTTGACATTATTGACCGCGTGCATCCTGTTCCGTGGTGCCCTTCTTCCATCTGGGTACAGCGGGCTCGGTGTTTTGTTGTGGGTGTGCCGGAGTTAAATGCCTGATCTTCGTACTGTTAATACTGCACCTGTTCCGGATGACGTCATGTTACTGTGGGAGGCGTATTGTGTTCGATTCCCGGCGGCGGAGTGGCCAGATAAGTATGAACACTTTGAGTAGTCTGTGTGCTTGCTGTGACCTGTGGTTAGTTGCAATGTGGTGTACCTATTGTGCGCCCTTCAGGCCGGTGTTTTTATTTTTTGTATTTATCATATTTCCATTACCCTTCTGTCCGGTGTTGTGTTTCATTGTGTTTATGCTCCTTGTTGTCGGCCCTTCGGGCCGATATTTACTGTATTTGTGTTAGTTTATATTAACTTGCTTTGTGCTTTTGTATTTTTTTGTTGTCTGATTGTTTGTTATTAGTTTATTATTTTATTGTATTTATTCGCATGTTCGCATGTAAAAATAAAAATAAAAAAAAAAACTTCAGATACTCTAGTATTTAATGAATGTCGGCTCATGGATTCGAACCTAAGCATAACTCAAACACTGAATACTAATTTTCGGTGTGAGAACCCAGCGACTACCCTTAAGATAGCTACAAACAATTGAGGATTCAACGACCTAGTGATTTGGAGTATCAGGTAACTGAACTCTGGCGTTTGCTCTCGACTATATTTCAGTTGAAGGTTATAATCTCACATCTGACACTTAACGTGTTGGCCTTTGTGCAGTCCTTCTGGCTGAGACAGAATCTCACATCTGGTGCCTGAAGTGAGGCTCCTGTGGGTATTCTGCAATTACAGAGGATCTACTTCCAGAGAGAAATATAAATCTCACAACATTTATATGTTATTGCTTATGTTTTATTGATATTTAGAAATCAATATTAAAATTTCATGGTCTGAGACATAAATACTTATGTACCATTGAGATGAAATGATACAATTTTTATATAATTGATTTTATATTGTTTATATCGGTGCCCTAAGATAATTTTATTATTTGAGATTACTGTAGAATGTTAATAGGACTACAGTATATGATTTGGAAGATTCAAATTTGTTGATAGAAGAGAAGTCTTAAGGATAGTTTATGGTGATAATTCAGTCAGTAAATTTGTGCTTATATAAAGACCACTAGGCAATTAAGGATATTGTGAACTATTTATATATAGAGAAACAGTGATTTTGCAGTGTGGATAGATTAGATATCTTGAATATATACGTTGTTGAATATTACTGAGTGTTGAGAGATGCATCTTATGTATATTTTCTAGTAAATTGTATGAAAATCAGAGTAAGTATTATTGCTCCCTACCTTGGCGACCTTGGGGTGGAGTTAAGCTTACCAAATCTGGTCTGTACTTACTAGCTAGCCTGATTATAAGATTACTGTGGAGAGTTTCAGGAAGTGGAGGTTTTGAATAAATTGCGAAAACCCAAGGACTTCAGTGAGGGTGACAAGAGTGTGAGCATCAGACTACAGGCGGTTCACAATTCCCACACCCTGATTTGGAGTACACCCTGATTCCCCCATCCTGATGTCCTGGAGTAGCCTACTAGAGAAAATGTAGTTGCCTCCCTCTCGCAGGTGGTAAATAGTTTCTTTTTTATAATGTTAGGGTCTTCTACCCTTACATTTGGAAGCCTGTTCGGGAGAGGGCGCTCCTTTACTCTTACAGCAGTAGCCCGAGTCCCTGCCCACAAGTGAACAGTTACCAATGACTGCTGACCCCACCCAATACAATGTTGTTCATACAGTATCATGTACCTCATTACAATTAATTTATTTAAAAATTGTATTAGGTTTACAAATTTAATTTCAGTGTAACTGTAGAGGATTTTTTAGGTTAAACTCCAATCCAAGAAATTGTTCTCAGGGCATCATCAATATATAAATAGTGGAGAAAAGGCTAGACATAGCTAATTACCTTTTTGAGAAGAAAGAATTGCCCAGTGTAAGGAGTGAGGATGGTAATATCTGTTGAGCTGTAGCCTTGCAGCATCAGATGGCGGCACAGAGCCATGATCAGCTCACCCTCATGCAAATTCTCGTGGCTGTTGTTGTCATCATTTTCATTCTGAAAGAGCAATAAATGTTTATGCATATCGTATATATATTTATTATTTACTTCTGCTGAAACAAAACTTCTGCTGCGCAGGAAGGTGAGAAACTCTTGCTGATCTTAAGGGGATCGATGTGCTGATAGGCAATAACATAATAAAACAATTTTGTACTTACAGTACGTCTACCTCACATTCTCATACCGAATGACTCACCTTCACATTCTCTGTGGCGGCACCTCTGAATTACACACAACATTCGCTAAGCACCTCTCTGCATCTCACGATGCCGATGACTCAGATGCAAAACGATCACAGTGGTATACTTTCCCACAGTCCTCTTGCTTGATTCTGAGCGCTTTACTCACGAGGTCAGACCTCACTCCCAGCCTGGTGCTTTATACTGAGAAGAGACGGAAGGCCTCTTAAGCAAAGTGCAGTCCTCTGGTACTAAACCTGTATACCATGAATTACCGGATCAAGGGGAGATTCAGAAGCGATCGGACCCTTACCAGGTCAGAGATCCTGGACTTGATCTCTACAACTACTGTTGCACCACTATATGATGCAACCACTCGACGTTGCCGACGATGGAGGACCCTAACTGCTGTTCAGCAGTGCAGCGGCATTACAGGGGTCTCTGCGACCCCATGTTGTTGTTGTTTTTGATTCAGCTACTCAGAACAAGAAGTTCCAGTAGGACGGGCTATTGTGCGCCCGTAAGTGGAGGCTCTTTTGAGCCATTATCTGTATCAATAACTGATACTATAGATCTGGCGATGGATAGGGGTCTTTATGGCAGTTTTCAGCCATGGAGGGCTGGCTGTACCAGTTATGGAGCAGGTGAGTTGGTGTTGTTAGCCCGTTTCGGCCGGTTGGGGCCGGGTGTGTCTCTGCTCGCCTGTGCTGACGTGGCGTTACGATGGGGGTCCTTCTACCCCTTGTCGTCCGGGCTCAGTCTGTGGGACTAGAGTTCTCTGTGCGGACTGGTTACCCGGAGATTGCCCTGGCTTGTGAAATGCTCTCTGTCGCTGTGTTTGCGATTTATGGGGTCGAGTTGGTAACGGCCCGTAGGGCAATTGTGAAGTTCGCAGAGGAGGTGGCATATCACGATTTTCTCCGGCGATACGAGGGGCGGACACTACCCCTGCCGGATGGTGCGGGCACTGTAACCCTCTCGGATAAAAGTGGTGCACTTACTTACATCAGTGTGCATGGGGCTCCCTTGGAGTTTCCAGAGGCTCTGCTACGGCGGTATTTCGGCCGGTTTGGCGCAGTTGTTAGTGTGAGGGTGAACGTGGTGTCTTCTAGTCCTCTTAAGGGTGTGAGGTTAAACATTCGCACCCTGGGCATGAGACTCCAGGCGGATATTCCGTCCTCTGTGCGCCTTATGGGGTACAACATTCGGGTGTTTTACGCCCGTCAGCCGCGGACGTGTTATCGTTGTGGTCTTTTGGGCCATCAGGCTGCTGACTGTTCTGCGCCTGCTGTTGCACCAGTGAATCTCTTCAGTGAGGATGATTTTCCGCCCCTTCCTGTGGGGGATGATTCGGTGGGTGTGGACGTCTCTTCGGCTGAGGAGGTGCCCTCTGTATCAGCTGTTGCTCCGCCTGTTGCGCCCCCTGTTGTTGCCGCATCTCCTCCGGAGGTTGTGTCCTCGCCTAGTGCTCCGCCTGCTCCGGCTGGTGTCCCTGAGCCTCTTCCAACTGCCGTTTGCTCGGACCCTCGTCTTCCAGTTCTTCCTCTGCTGTGTCTGTCTCTGTCCCTGCACCCTCGCCGTCTGTTCCGGCTGTGCTGGGAGCTGGGGTGGATCCGGCATTCCCTCCTGTGCCTGGCCTGGTGCCCCGTGTGGTTGAGGAGGCTGCCGTACTGCGGCGTGCGTCGGTTCGCTCGGCTGGTGCTGCGCGGGTCGCTGAGTCTGCCTCCGGGTATGATGATGTGCGGCCCGAGCCTAAGCGTTCCCGGCGTTCTTCTGCGTGGGCTGAAGTTGGCGACTTCGACGAGTGTCGTCCTTCCGTTGATGGTGGGGTGGCTCCGGATGTGGTGCACACTACGGTGGTGGCGGAGGTACACTTGCCTGAGGATGCCGGTGCCGGCGTTTCGGCCTCCCCTCCTGGTCTGGTGTCCGAGGGTCCTGCTTCAGGTGCGTCGCCTGCGTGGGGTGGCTCCGGTTCTTCGTGGGGAGTGGTTCCCCCTGCTGTGGTTGGTGGTGAGCGGGGTGGCCTGGTGATGGTGTTGCGAAAGGATGCTCACTCTGAGAGTTCTGTGGCCCCTTCCTCGTTATCCGTTTCCTCGGCAGCGGTCTTGCCGCCTCTTCCGTCTCCAGCAGTCTCTTCCGTGTCTCCTGCGGTATCCATGGAGGTGCTACAGTCTCGTCGTCCGGCCCCTGCTACTATGTGTGCGACTTCGTGGCAGTCTCGGCGGCCCTCGTCCGCTTCTCCAGTGTCGTCTGCTTCCTCGATGGGCGTGGATGGCGCTCCCCGGCCTCGTTATGCGACTTGCGTCAGTGACCTCGGGCGTTGGCCGATGCTGCCCGATATAGATGTTCCTGAGTTTATGATACCCCCTCGGGCGAGGGGGGGTCAAAAACCTTACCGACCTTGAAGATTTAGTCTGGGAAGCTTACAAGGCGAAGTATCCTTCCGGTGTTTTCCCGGAGAAGTACATTTCTCACGCTGTTCCTCGCAAATGATTTCTGTGTATTCTATGTTTCCTGTTGTGTACGGTGCGGATGGGGTGTGTGTGTGTGAGTGGGTGGGGTGGGTTTTGTTTCCCGGTTCCTGCGTGCTCCGGTGTATGTTGTAGGTTTTCTTTGTATGGCTGGTGGGTGGGTGTGCGGTTCCTGTGTATTTGTGTGGATGTCATATGCGCTTGTGTCTGTCATATTGTGTGCCCTTCAGGCTGTTGGCGAGTGCTCTTTGTTCGGTTGTGCCATTTTGTTTTAACTTCCGTTTGTTATGGCGTACTTTACCTGTTGTACGTGTTTGCTCTTTATGTTTTGTTTGGGATGTATTGTGTTTGTACTGTTATGTTCCCTGTTGTGCCTTTGATGTATGTTTTGTTTTATGACGCTTTTGTTTTGTGATGTTATTGTGCTAGTTTGCCTTTGTATTATACTTTGCCATTGTTTTATATTATACCTTGTATGCCATTGCATTATACCTTGTTGTATGCTGTATTTTTCTATGTCTTTATCGTGTTTGTGGTTTATTGGGACATGCTGTCGGCCCTTCTGGCCGGTGGTCTATTGTTTTCTTTTGTTCTGTTCTGTATTCTGTGTTGTTTTTATTGTATTTAAGTTGCATGTTTTGCATGTAAAAAAAAAAAAAAAAAGTTATGGAGCAGGTGGGGATCCTGTAGACCTCAAGGTTTTCCGTTTTTTCTTTGCCTGCGACTTTGGCTGAGCCGTGCTGTCGTTGTAGTTTGGTGAGGTGGCCTCTATGAAGAGGTCTTGTGCCGAGTAGGTGTCGTATTTGTGGTGCGGAGGTGGAGCTCCTACTAAGATTTCCTCGTCTGAGGAGTACGTAACCTCCGTAGTTGGTGTTTTCGACTTTCGCCTCGCAGCCTTAGGTAAGCTCAGGTGTCGTGGATTGGTGGTAGACGGTATTTTAGGAACGTTGGTGGTGCTGTTAGCATTTGTAGACAGCACATCTGCTAGGGGTGGCTGCTGAGATGGTGATGATAGGAGTGTTGGGAGCTGGAGAGGGAATTACCTCTGTTTGTGCCGCTCGGGGCATGGGTGGTTCTGGAGTCTGTGTTGAAATTGACCTCGTGGTCGTCCTGGTGGTAGTCTCCTGAGTGGTAGTGGAGGCAGTGGGACTTGCGCCAGGGACTATGATGACCCCCACTACTTCACTGCTCTTGAGAAGGCACACCTAATCCTCACCCCACCACGTCACTACCTCGCAGCCAGAACAGTGTTTGTCCGCAGAGTAACCTCCCTACTCTCTGAAAAAGCTGCCACCGACGTCATCGCCAGCATTATTGAATAGAATTCTTCCTTGACTAGTGTCACTGTCAAGTTCATTTCTGTAACTGACAGCCACATCATCACCATGAAGGTTACATTCAGGACACCAGAAGACGCTAATTTTGCTGCCGATAACGGATTCCGCTGCTTTGGTATCGCCAGCACACATGACCAGATCACCAATGGAGCCACTGAAGGCCTAGCTCCCACTCCGCCAACCATTCAGCGACTCAGCCGCCACCGCCACCACCTCCCTCGGGTCAATCATCCTCATGCCAGCCTGCACCATACCAGTTGCCGGCTCCCAACATCGTTATTAGTACTGTCTTCGCATTACGCGCCTGGCTGAAATGATAGCAGGTATGAACTACAAGGAATTCGTTCTAATTTACAGTCTCCGTGGTGTAGTGGTAAGACACTCGCCTGGCGTTCCGCGAGCGCTATGTCATGGGTTCGTATCCTGGCCGGGGAGGATTTACTGGGCGCAATTCCTTAACTGTAGCCTCTGTTTAACGCAACAGTAAAATGTGTACTTGGATGAAAAAACGATTCTTCGCGGCAGGGGATCGTATTCCAGGGACCGTAGGATTAAGGACTTGCCCGAAACGCTACGCATGCTAGTGGCTGTACAAGAATGTAACAACTCTTGTATATATCTCAAAAAAAAAAAAAAAAAAAAAAAATCTCACCAAACTCAACGTTGCAAATGTTCTCCCAACATTTACTGTTTCAGAGGAACTTCTCAATACTACAGCTTCAGCCACTGCCACCACTTCAGCTTCAGCCACTGCCTCCACTTCAGCTTCAGCCACTGCCACCACTTCAGCTTCAGCCACTGCCACCACTATCAGCTTCAGCCACTGTCACCACTATCAGCTTCAACCACTGCCACCACTTCAGGTTCAGCCACTACCACCACTTCAGGTTCAGCCACTACCACCACTTCAGGTTCAGCCACTACCACCACTTCAGCTTCAGCCACTACCACCACTTCAGCTTCAGCCACTACCACCACTTCAGCTTCAGCCACTGCCACCACTTCAGCTTCAACCATCACCACCACTTCAGCTTCAGCCACTGCCACCACTTCAGCTTCAGCCACCACTTCAGCTTCAGCCACCACTTCAGCTTCAGCCACCACTTCAGCTTCAGCCACCACTTCAGCTTCAGCCACTACCACCACTTCAGCTTCAGCCACTACCACTACTTCAGCTTCAGCCACTGCCACCACTTCAGCTTCAACCATCACCACCACTTCAGCTTCAGCCACTGCCACCACTTCAGCTTCAGCCACCACTTCAGCTTCAGTCATTACCACCACTTCAGCTTCAGCCACTACCACCACTTCAGCTTCGCCCATTGCCACCACTTCAGCTTCAGCCACTACCACCACTTCAGCTTCAACCACTGCCACCACTTCAGCTTCAGTCATTGCCACCACTTCAGCTTCAACCACTGCCACCACTTCAGCTTCAGCCATTACCACCACTTCAGCTTCAGCCACTGCAACCACTTCAGCTTCAGTCATTGCCACCACTTCAGCTTCAACCACTACTACCAATTCAGCTTCAGCCACCATCACCACTTCAGTTTCAGCCACTTCCACTTCAGCTTCAACCACTGCCACCACTTCAGCTTCAGCCACTGCCATCACTTCAGCTTCAGCCACCACCACCACTTCAGCTTCAGCCACTGCAATCACTTCAGCTTCAGCCACCACCACCACTTCAGCTTCAGCCACTGCCACCACTTCAGTTTCTAACATCACCATCTCTGCAGCTGCACTTCGCTTCCGCCTACATGTACCGCTCCTCCTCCTCCTCATCATAACGTCGCAACTGAATCATTGCCACCATCTCCAGTTGAACCAGCACTTGCTATAGCTCCTTGAACACCTTCACAAGAAGCTTCTGCACACCTTCGCTTTTCAAGTGATGATGACTCTACTGCCTCTGTGGATGTTGAAGCTCACTAACCCCCCCCCCCCGGTCTCATCCCAAATCCTTAACCTAACCTCTTCAAAAAAATCCCCCCCCCCCCTATGCCCAGAGAACTGACCCAAAACTCTCCTACAATAGAAGACCTGACTGCAACGAGGTAACACCGATTATGGATCTCCTGAATTTAGAAGACTTACTAGTCGAATCTTCAACTTGCGCTATGAAGAAAATCGAGAAGATCCAGGAAATGCATATTTGATCCATGTTGATGCAATTTCCATCCTAAATGAATGTGACGAAGCCACTCTTCTGCCAAACCTCATTCCTTCTGATTTAAAGGAACAAAAACCTCATCATGTGAAGTTACGGAAGAAAAATAATGAATAAGAAGAAGACACGAGACGCTAGTGAAGAAAGCAGACACAAGATAGAAAAGAAGAAAACTCACGAAAGAAGACACCACCAGCAGACTGAATGTCACCACCAAGAAGAAAGAAGCACTACCACTGCCGCCTTTTTCTGACCCGACTCGGCGCCTCGCCTCAACCCCAACTCAGCAAGGGGTTGTTCTAACGTCGAATCCTCTTCAGCTGTACCCACTTCAAAGCTCGCCCTATGCGTATCTTGTCCTGTATCTTCGTATCGTATCTTCTTGCCTCTGGACGTATCCCATGGTACCTTTCTAGTCGCTACACTTAATTTGACGAAAATATACCACAAAGTAATACAGCCGTTTGCACAATAATTTGACGAATAAGTATACCAATTAACTTGATGGTCTAATGAACAATTTCAGTGTGTTTATACTTATTGACCAATAAGCAAAAAAGCACCCGTTTTCTATGATTAGTATTCTGGGCAGGAATAGCTGATTTGGTGTGGCAAGCACACTAGTGAGCTCAGGCTTTGTCTTTGGGATTAGCCAATCAGTGATAGGTTGTTCTGCCGACGTCCAAGCATAATGGGATGACATAGGCTCATCCGAGGTGATGTGAATCCTGAGATCATGGCTATGTCACCGATCCTGAGTTGACTGTTGAAGATGACCTGACCTAGTGGTCTTCTCACCATTGACTGATGCAGAATACTCCCGCCAGTAGCCTTCTATGATGGCTGACGCCTAGCATTAGATTCTAACAAAGAATATGCTCCACTCTCTTTATCTCTTCATTGATAAACACACCACGGTCCTCAGGATTATTATGATGCTAACATTATTTATTATTAATTAACATTATTATGGTGGTTTTTCACCCACAGGGTTATAAACCTCCTGGAACCGCTAACCCGCCGAAGCCGTATATGACAAAACTCTTAACTTTTAAATTAAACTAGAAAGGATCATCAAATTTCTTAAATGTCGAAGGGGACACCTTCGACAAGCAACCGGCTTCCTGTCCTCGTCGAGGCCACTAGTGTTAGTGGCTCTCAGGTAAATTCAGGTAAAGTATGACCTCTGGAGTGATTCCAAATAAGCCATTATTAATGGAGATAGACTTTGTACACCTCCGTATGTACAATGTGAGTGCATTAGAGTTCATTTCTTGTCTTGTTCACCTGCTGTTGTTCTGTGATGTGTTACTTAAAGTTTGTTGTGGGAAACTGAGAGACCATTCTCTCACTAGTTCTTAACTGTGTATTTATAGGCAACATTTATCTCCTTCAAGGCATTTTGTTTGGTATCATGAGAGTGCCTCTTTCCAAGTTGATGGCTCAACTCTTTAATTAAACTCATAAGATATATTGAGTCATGTGGTGTAGTAGTAAGTTCAATCGGGTCACAGTCGAAAAGTTCCAGGTTCGAGTCCCTTGGCAGCACAAAAAGGTTATTTTTTGCAACATTTCATTTCCCCAGAGACATCTGTTCACATTACAGGAAACTGGTACCCAGTAGTTAGGCAAGTTACGGCCTGGGGAGGTTCAGCAGTTGGTCTAGTGGTACCTTAAAAAGCTTTACAGACTTCCTGTCCTTTACTATAGGAGAGCCATGTAAATAAATATATCTATTAGTTTTCCGAAACTTATCTGAATTACCCTGAGGACCTTGATCTCTATTGGCTTCAAAGTTGACCGAATGCCGGCGGCTTATCTTAGAGCCTACCTTTATTCGTAGCATAGAGGTGATTGTTGTGGGTTGCATTCCCGGACCTGAGAAAGGTCTGTTGACGGCCAAGAGAGCCCTCGATAAGCTCTTTACAGGCTTCCTGTTCACGTCTTCATGTAACCCTATAATAACGAATCTTGACTTCCAGGTTCGCGAATCCAAGTACAGTATATAGTTTATTGAACTCGAAGCAATTGTCCCTTTTGTTAGTTATATTGAACCTTTTAGTGAACTGGTCTGGATTAATATCTTTCATTTTTTGTTTTTTTTGCAGGTGTGAGTGTGCTCAGCCCTGTCGTCTGGTGGGTAGTGTTGTTAGTCAAGAGACTAACATATATATTGACAAGAGGCATAAGATGTCACTGAGTTATCGTATAATTTTTGTCATTCTGCATTCAGCTTTTTTTTTAAAGCATATAAGTCCATTTGAAGGTGGAGTATCCATGCCCGGATACAGTAGTTCAGTTAGAGGTGCGCCAGAGATTTGTACAGCCGAATGAGTTTTGTTTGAGACTCGTTTAGTTTTAGATTTCCTTTTTTTGTAAGCATTTCTGGAGGCCTAATTACTCCTCCTCCCCCTCCCCGCTCAGCTCGTTGTCGCCATGTGGGGGCTTAGTGGGCGGCTGCCGGAGTGTGATGCTCCTTGGGACAGTCCTCTGTCCTTTTCTAGCCTTGTGCTCCTGCTGCCGTCCTCTCCAATTCTGCTGGGCATCTTTTCCTTTTCCTTCTGTTTCGTTTTTCTCCCCCCTCTTCTCCTATCTGCTTGCCATTTCCTGCCGACCTTTTGCTCATTCTGGTTCTTCCCTTGGACTTCTTCTATTTTGACGCCTGGGTGCTTGAGGAGGCATACTCTTGCACCCGTAGAACTGCAGTACCCGACGTCGAGAGCGAGGGGAACCTTTTATTGTCAATCCTCACTTCGTCACTGAACCCGATCTCGACGGACTGTCGGTTTCTTAAGGTGGCGTTTGTGGGGCATATACTCACGACGCACCCCTAGGAGGCCCCGGCAAGATCGGCGATAGCTTCTTGTTGGGTGTCCTGCCTCTAATTGTGGCTCCGTGGTGGGTGTGGGGGCACATTCGTGAATGAATTCTTCTTTTCGTCATGATGATACTCCCTGTTTCGGCTGCTTCTGGTTTACCTTCTCAGGCTCGTGGGGTGGGCGACCAAGCCCCCGGGTCGGTCCGTATTGGAAGACCGGGCTCTGTAGCCTCCGCTGCATTGGGCCCCGACCTTGCTCCTTCTTTGGCCTCTCTGACTCCTTCCCCTGGCTCCCCTCCCTCCTCTGTGGTTGGGTCGAGCCCCAAGCCCCCAGTGGTGACTACCTCGTCCCCTGGCGCGGCTCCTTCTCTAGTTGTAACTACTGCGCCTTTTAACCCCTCTCTCTCTGGGGGTTCTCACCGCCGTCCTCGTCACGGCCGCCCTCGCTCGATTCCTTCCAGTTCTGCTACCTATCAAGCCTTGTTTGGTCCCGCTTCGTGGGCCAAATATTTTGATCTCCTCCCTCTTGATTCTGCGCCTCCTGACGATTTCTCCCTCCATCGACATCTCGTTGATTCCGTGGATGCCTCCATTACTTTCAACCCCACTCGTCTCGGTACCCGTATCGTTGCTGCTCCTTCTCAGGATGCTGCTTCCCGCTTGGCTGCCTTATCCTGCCTTGGCGAGACCCCTGTTCGGGTCTCGAAGAACGCTCAGTTGAATGCCAGTGTTGGCACTATTTTGCTCCCGCCCCATGTTGCGACCGGTGTTCGGGACCTGCGCGACTGCCACGACGATATTCAACATATCCTTGCTGCCCAGGGCCATTCTATTCTCCAGGTGGACACGTTTACTCGTCCCCCTCGTGGTAGTCGTCGTCAACCCCTCCGGGTTGTGAAGATTACGTTTGATGGTAGGACCCTTCCACCCTCTGTCATTCTTGCTGGTGCCAGGTGCTCTGTCCAGGAGTACATTCCTTCTCCTCGGCTCTGCAACAAGTGCTGGAGGTTTGGGCATGGTGCCCTCCGCTGCTCCGGGACTGTCTCTCTCTGTCCTTTGTGTGGTGGCGAAGGTCACTCAAAGTCGGAGTGCACTTCTCCCCAGGCTCGTTGCCTCAACTGCGGTGAGGCCCATCCTACCTTCTCCCGTGCGTGTGTCCATTACAAGCTTGAGGCAGCCGTCCTCAACTTGAAGCACCGGGAGCGTTTATCTTTTCCTGAGGCGAGACGCCAGGTTCGCCGGCTCCCGCCTTATGATAATATCTCTTATGCTCGCGTGTTGCGCTCTTCCTCTCCTCGTCCTTCCCGCCTTCCTCAGACTCACAACCGTTTCCGGGCCTTGGACCCTGATGCGCCCACTGCCCCCTCCTTTGTTCCTTTGGGTTCTCTCCCGAAGGATCCTCCTCCTGGTCCTCTGTCTGGGGTTCCCCTTCCTTCTACCTGGTCTGTCGTGTCTCCTGTGTCTTCTTCCTCGTCCCCCTCCGATCCTCCTTCCCATCCTCTTCCTCCATCTATCGGCTCTCCCCACCGCCTGTCGGTGCGGGCGGATGTCCATCGCTCTCCTAACGGCCGTCGTGTGTGCTCTCGTTCGGCTTCTCCTGTTGAGACACTGGAATCCGTTGCCCGGTACGTAGTTGCTGGGACACCGGTCTCTTTAAGTCAGAAGCGTAAGCCTGGCTCCTCTCCTTCCTCTTCACCGGCGGGTAAGAAGGCTTCGCTTTCTTCCTCAGCTCCTACTTCTGGCTCTGTTGCTCCTTTCCCTCCCGTTTCAGTGATTACGCCCCCTGTTCCTGCTATGGAGGTTTCTTTGACCCCTGCTTCCCTTTCGGTTGCTGCGCTTGCTGGGGTGCGCTCCCCTCTTTCTACTTCCCCTCTTCCTGCTGCTGTCCTTGACTGCTCCTCTCCGTTGTCTCCTCCTCTTCCTCCTCCTCCTCCGGACCCCGCCCGCCCTCCTCTGATCTGTTCTCCCGTTTCCTTCCCTCCGTCTTTGCTCAGTTTACCCATGCCCCCTAACCCTGACTTTGCTGATCCTGATCCCGACCCTGATATTCTTTAACGTGCTCTGTTGCTCTTTCGCCTTTATTTCTTCCTTGTTCTCTGTTTTTGTCCTTTCTCTTCTCGTCGTTGTCCATTCATCAATGGAACGTTCGAGGTTATTACGCCAATTTCCTCGAACTCCAACTTCTGATTTCGCGGTTTTCGCCCCTTTGTGTCTGTCTCCAGGAGCCAATGCTTGGTTCTCGTCCTGGTCGTTTTCGTGGCTATTCCTTTCTCTCCCCCCCCCCCAGCCATTGCTGGGGCTTCTAATTCTTCTGCTCTCTTGATTCGTTCTGATGTTCCCTTTGTTCCTTTGCTTTTTCCTTCGCCTCTCCATTGTTCTGCTGCTCGTATCTTTGTAGGGAAATGGTACACAGTTTGTTCCATTTATCTCCCCCCGAATGTCCCGCTCTCTCTTCCTGATTTGAAACACCTCCTAGACTCCTTGCCGGAGCCTGTGCTCCTGCTGGGTGACTTCAATTGTCGTCATTCTCTTTGGGGTGACGTTCTGACGAATACCCGGGGTCGCCTCCTTGAGCCGTTTCTCCTCTCTTCTTCCCTGTCTCTTCTGAATTCTGGTGAGCCCACTCATTTGGACTCTCGGACTCGCACCCTTTCTTGTCTTGGTCTTTCTCTCTGCTCTTCTTCTCTTTACTTAGATTTCACGTGGCAGGTTCTTGATGACCTCCATGGAAGTGATCATTTCCCCACCCTTGTTTCCTTTTTCTCTTTTCGCCCTTCCCTCTCTTTCCCTAGGTGGCAGTTTGCTAAGGCAAACTGGACCCTATTTACCCTCAGTGCTGCTCTCTCTGACCTCTCCCTTCTGCCTCTCTCTCGCGCTCTCCTCCTTTTTCATGACACTGTCTTCAACGCTGCCCTCCGCTCTATTCCTCGCTCTTCCTCCCGGGGTCCACGGAAGTTCATTCCTTGGTGGAATGTGGACTGTGCTCGGGCTGTCCGCTGTAAGCGTGCAGCCTGGAAGAGGCACCGCCGTAGGCAGACGACCGATTCTTTTCTTTTCTTTCGGAAAGCAAGTGCGGTGGCCTGTAGGGCCATCCGTACGGCTAAACGTGAATGTTGGGCATCTTATGTCTCAACAATTACGTCCGAAACCCCTCTGGCCCAGATCTGGAAGCGTATCCGCAAGATAGCGGGTAAGTTCGTTCCCGATGTTTCAACGGTCCTTCACCTCCATGATACTCTTGTGGCGGACCCGTTGCAGGTCGCTTCCGAACTGGGTTCCCACTTTTCTTCTGTTAGCTCTGGTCTTCATCTTCCCCAATCTTTCCTTCTTCGTAAACCTGTCCTTGAGTCTCGTCCTTTAGATTTCTGCACTCATCTTCAGCTTCCCAATAATGATCCCTTCTCTCTCTCTGAACTTCGTTCTGCCCTGGCCCTCTGCGGTTCTACGGCGGCGGGCTCCGATGGTATTCATTATGAGATGCTTCTCCATCTCCCTCCGAGCACGTCTCAGTATTTACTGAGTCTGTATAATCGGATCTGGGAGTCGTCGTCAGTCCCTGAGGGCTGGCTCGATGCCGTTGTCCTCCCTGTTCGCAAACCGGGGTCTCTGGGTACTTCCCCTAAGGACTTTCGCCCTATTGCTCTCACAAGTTGTGTCTGCAAACTCTTTGAACGTATGGTTAACGTTCGTCTGATGTGGTTCCTGGAACACCATCACCTCCTCTCCCCTTCTCAATTTGGTTTCCGCAAGTGCCGCAGCACGACAGATGTCCTGGTGAACTTGGAGGTCTATATTCGTACTGCTTTTGCTGCGAAGACCTCCGTTGTTGCGGTCCTTTTTGACCTGGAAAAGGCTTACGACACCACTTGGCGTTATCATATCCTATCTCAACTTCATTCTTTTGGCCTTCGTGGTCATCTCCCTCTCTTTCTCCGCAGCTTAATCTCTCGTCGTTCCTTTCGGGTGCGCCTTGGTACCGCTCTCTCTCCCTCTTTTCAGCAATACGAAGGTGTGCCCCAGGGTAGTGTTCTGAGCACTACTCTTTTTCTGGTTGCCCTCAATGGTCTTCTTTCCTCTCTTCCTTCTGGTGTCTTCTCCGCTCTCTATGTCGATGATCTTACCCTTTGTTGTCAGGGTGATGATTCGCCTCTCCTTCAACGCCGGCTTCAACTTGCAATTGATGCCGTGTCATCTTGGGCCACAGATCATGGCTTCAAGTTCCCTGCTTCTAAGACTTGTGCCATGACTTTTACGCGGAAACGGGTTGTTCTTCGTCCCTCTTTGTCACTTTATGGTCATCCCCTTGAATACAAAGATCCCGCGAAGCTTTTGGGGTTATTCCTTGACACTTGGTCTTGTCCCATACTTCTTGGGGGGGCAGATAGGCGCACTCTCCTTGCTTTACATTCCTCTCTCGTCCTGTCTAAGCTCGATTATGGTTGCCCTGCTTACTCGTCTGCTTCTCCTTCTACTCTTCGCCGTCTTGATGCTTTGCACCATACTGGGTTGCGCCTCAGTTCTGGTGCCTTTCGTTCGACTCCCATCCTTAGCTTGTATGTTGACACTGGCTTCCTGTCTCTCCAGGACCGCCGTGATCGCTACTGTCTTCGCTATCTTACGCGGTCCTTGCAACATCCTTCCTCTCGCCTCTGTCGTGCTTTAACTTTTACCCCTCCTGCGGTTCCTGTTCCTCTTCACCACCTCCCTCTTTCTGTCCGGTTATCTCGCCTGCAGGATTCTCTTTCCGTTCGTATTTCTGATGTTTCTCCTCGTGTTGTTCCTTCTTTGCCCCCGTGGAGGGTCCCTCTTCCGCGGTTTTGTACATCCTTGACCCGTATCACTAAAGCTTTTACCCCTCCTACGGTTCTAAAACGCCTTTTCCTCGAACACGTTTCTTCTCACTCCCGCTCCGTTTCTGTCTTCACCGATGGGTCTAAGTCAGCGGACGGTGTTGGCTACTCTGTTGTTTTTCCTGATCGCACTTATATGTGTCCCTTGCCTCCGGAGACTAGCATCTTTACAGCGGAACTTTATGCTATTCTCTATGCTCTTCGTCTCCTGCTTTCTCGTTGTCAGTCTTCCTTTGTAGTTGTTGTTGACTCTCGTAGTGCCCTCATGGCTCTCGGGTCCTTTAATCCGGTTCATCCAGTAGTTGTCGAGATCCAGCATTGGCTGTTTCTCGTTCACAGTAAATTTAAGTCGGTTGAGTTTTGTTGGGTTCCCAGCCATATTGGTGTGTCTTTAAATGAACGTGCGGATGCTGCCGCCAAGGAAGCTGTCCGCTCTTGTCCCATCTCTCGTAAAGGCATTCCGTATTCCTACTTTTACCCGGTTATCCATTCCTCAGTCCTTACCCGTTGGCAGGCTTCTTGGTTGTCTGTTACTGGTAACAAGCTACGTACTCTTAAATGTTGTGTTTCCTCGTGGCAGTCCTCCTTCCACCGTAACCGGCGGTGGGAAACAGCTCTGGCGAGGTTGCGTATTGGCCATACTCGCTTAACCCATGGTCACTTGATGGAGCGCCGCCCTGCTCCTTATTGTCCTAGTTGCATTGTCCCTCTTACGGTCGTGCATGTCCTTCTTGAATGTCCTGACTTCCTGGACGAGCGTGTGTCTTGCTTTCCGACCGCCCCTCGCGGTCACCTGTCCCTCGATAGAATTCATGGTGACTCGGATACTTTTGATATCGTTCGCCTTATGCGTTTTTGTTCTCGTATTGGCATCCTTGGTGATATTTAGCGCCCTCTGATTATTTTGCGTATTTGATGGTGCTACATAGCCTTCCCGGTTTGGTGCCTTCTTTTGATAATTACTTACTTACTTACTCCTCCTCCTCACTATTAACTTTCAACAACATGTTCTTTTAAATTAATCTAAATTTTTACATCATGGTGATTAAGTTGTTCTTCCTCGAATGAGTCTTTCCACACATTCCTGTACTTGTTTTCTCACATTTCCTAATCTCTCTCCAAACTCGTTGTTTCATCAGTAGTGTAAATATGGAAAACAACAGTGTTGCAGTAATATTTATTTTTTTTTACTTACGTAATGTTCATTCATTGGCATCTCCTTTAATCAGTGCTGATCTCTTCCAAGAAACGTACAAATAATATATTTTTATAGTTTGCATTCATATGTTTTTAAGCAGCATATCTTATTTGATTAAAAGCATTTCACTAGATATTCAGTTTGCTGTTAACGTTTCATGAAGAGCTTATTCTGTAAAATAAAATTTCATATAAAATGCCTGGAGCCATTGCTTACTGATTTTTCGTGATGGTGGTGCGTAATGAAGAAAAGATCAGTGGTGATGCCCTTGACGTGAGGGTACTGGTGAACGGAGGGGTGGTCCTTAAGGCTAGGATAGATGGAGGGTACCAGCAGCCGGGAGATGTTGGGACGCATGCGGTGCTGGTACTCCAACCTCTCGTACCTGCAAACATTAGCAAATGAATAAATGGATTATGAGTAAGTATATTATAAATTAGGTTCATTGTAAGTAGATGCATTGTCAGTAAGTGTTTAATGAGTGGGTGTATTAAGATTTGGTGAATTGTGGAATAGTGTATTATGAGTAGGTGCAATATATATGTTAGGATTAAGGTATTTTGTAGGAAAAAGTACTATATAGGTTAGGTGCATAATGTTTCGAGCAGAAGCTCTTTTGTTTTAGAGCATTGTAAATAGAAAGTCATGTAACCTATACCCGATGATGTTGTTGTTTGTTGTTGTTGTTGTAATAAACGGCATGTGGAGCGCTCGTTCGTTTCTCGTCCTGCTGAATTATAACAATGGCGACGATTATTAACACCTAAGGCAGAGATCCCGGGATGAAATCGCGGTGTGATTCCTTCCCGAGTTTCGGACAAGGAACTCGGCAGTCATACTATAGAATTGATCCTACAAGACAAGGTGTGGCGCATCAGAGAGAGAGCAGAATACGTCGTGTGGATGGGAGGAAGAATTGAGACAACAGTGAGTTGTTTCCAACCGTGGCCATGGCTACCTCATCAATCATTGCAATGGAGCCGTTTGATGCTTCCAAAACATCGTTGGACCTGTGGCTGAGCCTGATGGAAGCAAACTTCCAGTACCGAGGGATTAAAGAGAATGCAAATAAGAAAGTGGTACTCTTAGTTTCACTGAGTACAGAAGTATATAGTGTCCTTGGTAACGTGTGCGTGCCAGAGCTATCCCACACGAAGACCTATGAAGACCTGATTACCCTGCTTATTGATGAATTTCCAGAAGAGGCTGAAAAAGCAGCAGGAATCCTTACAGGATTTATATGCAGAATTGAAGGCGTTAGCTAACAACTGCAACTTTGGAGCACAGTTTAACTGTCGGATGTGGGATCAGTTGTTTATGGCAGTAGAAAAGGAGATTTTCCCTAACATGGTGCCGGAAAACTTGAATTTACAATCGAGGACTTCAAGGATACTGCTAGAGACGATTTTGAACCCGGAAACTGCTTTCAGAGGTAAGAAATCTACTAACCAGGAAATTATGGTTGTACAGGGCCAGACAAGATTTAAAAACTATGGGTACAATCACAGTAGTGGCAGCTGCAAGTTTAAGGACAACATATGTAATTTTTGTGACAAGAAAGGGCATTTGAGGAAAGTGTGCAGAGAATACTTAAGAACATTAAAATGAAGGTAACTGCAGAAGGCATATTGGCCCATACGATGCAGCTCTTATTTACAAGCTGCCTATTTACATTGCAAAACAATAATATTTTTTTATACTTGAAAAAAATAACAAGGCCCTGGAGAGGATACGATCTGGGATACAAGAAGAAGAGGTAACGGTACTGTGGTCAAGGCTGTGGTCAAGGCAGGTGTTACGAACCCGGATCCAGCGTCCGAGCAAGGAGCAGTAACAACTACGCTATCTGTGGGTCAGCTCCCGAAACCCCCGCCAAACGAACGACAACACCGGATGAGGACGGCGAATATCGGCCACAAGGGTCAGTTTCCAGTCCTGTGCAGCTCACAACACAGCCGCTCCTGACCTCTGGTGAGGTGGTGCTCCGACGACAGCGCCATCTATGGACTGGATACGTCAGGTGTTTGCGCCCAAGCCCGTAAGTGAGGTGTATTAGTGTCCCGGTTATTGATGACGTGTCTGTTTACAGAGTCGACCTGGGACCACTGTGTTGAAGGTTGAGTCGGTCAACCCGAGGCAGCCAGTCTCCATACGGTGAAGTTTGCTGCAGCTGTTGTGACGTCGTCCCCCCGGAAGAACACTGTGGTGTGTTAGCCTGCCAGTGGAGTGGCAGTGAAAGGATTTACCCGGGACCGACTGTTGGAGACGATAATCCACTGGGGTATTGAGGACAGGAGGGTGATTTGTGATATCACACGAGACTCCTGTCTAGGGCGTACCCCTTATATCGTTCGTGGAGTGGCCGTACCAGCCTTGGTGGCTCAGTACCTGCCAGCAGACCAGCTGGACGTGTGGTTGACGGCCTCCACGACGGTGCCCTCAGTGGACCTGTGTTGTGGCTGACCTGTGGCCAGGGTAGGCTCGGCATTCTCAGAGGACACGTCTTGAGGCCACGAAGAAAGCACCGCGGACTCAGCACCTAGCTTCTTGATCCAGTCTTCAGCAGAAGACTACATTGTGAATAATCCCCTTGTAAAGTGTTAATACCCCTCCCCCTTGTGTACTCTTTTATTTTATATATTTAATCGGTGATGGTGAACATTATAATATTAAGTTCTTAACTTTCTTTCCCTACTCCCTTTTAAGTTACTTGCGTCACGGATCTCATCCCTTGATAGCCACTACTGGCTTGGGAACGGATACATATATCTTCCTCTAACAACATCAGAGTGAGAACCCCGTTGCGTCCCGAGAGGGCCGTAACATAATTGGCATCCCCAGCGGGATCCGTCCCCTTGTTAAGTATGTTTGACAGGGGTGGTGAAGTGGCGTAATCCCTGTAAATAATTCCCCCTGTGTGTGACGATTGTGACGTTATACGTCCTGTGCGGTGCTCAGAGTGACTAAGTGCGATATTGTGCAGTGCGGTGCTCGCTGTGATTAAGCGATTAAGTGCAATATTGACTAGTGCGGTGCTCAGTGATTCAGTGCAATATTGTAGAGCGAAGTGTTCGCTTGGATTCAGTGCAATATTGGGTAGTGCGGTGCCCGAAGTGATTACGTGCAATATTGCCAAGTGCAGTGTTTGGTGCGATAAAGTGCAATATTGGCGTATTACAGTGCTCGGTGTGTTAAGTGCTAACGTGTAAGCAATGTGTTAAGTGCAAAGTGTTCCATCTGTGACAATGGCAGACAAGGCTACCATAGATGATCTGGACGAGGTTCAGGCTTTTCTGAACAGAGAGGATTGTCTTGCCAGATTAAAATATCTGAGCAAACCAGAGCTTGTACTAGTGAGCGCCTACCTGGAGATCAAGATCCGTGCCAGTGATTCCCGTGTGGAGATCTTGTCCAAGGTTCACCAGCACCTGAAGGCAGAAGAGAAACAGGAAGGCGAGACTCCTAGTACAAAGGAAAGTGCAGACATAGCTTCCACGGAAAAAGAAGATAAGGGCAGCGACGTTGACAGTGATGCAGGCGAGCTTAATATCAGCTTCCTAACAGTCAAAATGCGTGCCCTAGAGATCAATCGTGAAATAGAATGGAAGAAATTAGAAATGGAACGAGAGAGACAAGATAAAGAAATGGAGATGAAAGAAAAAGAATTGGCGATGAGGCGTTTAGAATTAGAAAGAGAAGAGAAACGAGAGAGACAAGATAAAGAATTAGAGATGAGACGTTTAGAATGAGAAGAAAGAGAAGAACGAGAAAGAGAAGAGAAACGAGAACGAGAGAGAGAAGAACGAGAAAGAGAAGAGAGACGAGAGAGGGAAGAACGGGAAAGAGAGAGAGAAGAACGAGACAGGCAAGAACGACAGGACAGAGAGGAAAAGGAGAGACAACATGAACTAGAAGTATTGCGGTTAGGTGGGCGGAGGCAAACGACGGACACCAGTGGTTTCGATCCGGTAAGAAACATCAAAATGGTCCCCAAATTCCATGAGAAGGAAGTGTCAAAATTCTTTGCAGCCTTCGAGAAAGTCGCTGCCTCTTTGGAGTGGCCAAGGGAGAATTGGGCCATCATGATACAGTCAGTCTTGACTGGGAAGGCCCAAATCGCCTACTCTACGTTATCCCTTGACGACTCCGGCGATTACGACAAGGTGAAGAAGGTTGTGCTCATGGCGTACCAATTGGTACCTGAGGCGTACAGGCAGAAGTTTAGAAACCTGAAGAAGACCTCAGAGCACACTTTCACCGGGTTCGCCACGATCAAGGAGCGACTTTTTCAAGAATGGTGTGCCTCTCGGAAGGTGGAGACCAAGGAAGACCTCGAACAGCTGATTCTGCTCGAGGACTTCAAGGATTGTTTGTCTGGAGACCTCAAGACATACTTAGAAGAGCAGCAGGTGGAGACCTTGAGTGCAGCAGCCACCATGGCTGAAGAGTATATCCTGACTCATAGGCCGTCTGCTAAGTACGTCTCGAGGAATTACCAGCGACGGTTTGACAGACCTCAGGACGATGAAGAGACTCCCGTCCCACGAAGCGCTAAGAAGACGCCCCCAAGTAGCCCCCGAAGAACACGTCCTAGTAGTCCGAAACACCGTAGTCCAAGGAGGAATATGGTGTGCTGGACTTGTGGGCAGAAAGGGCACATAGCTGCTAGGTGCCGAGGCAGAAGAGGTGGCAGCGCACGAAGGGAGGTGATGTTGATGAGCTGTGTTACACCACCAGTAGGAAACCAGTCTACGACGACGCAGGAAGGACCAAGTTTGTTGGCCCCTCACACTTCAACCGGGTATGTAACGAGTGATCATACTGGTAGATCAATTGTAGTGCTCAGAGATAGTGGAGCAGCCCAGTCCCTGATCGTGAAGAGCTCGTTACCCAAGGGAGTAAGTGTGGATGGGGGACCAGAGGTTATCCTGGTTGGGTTTCCGAGAACGCAGTATATCGCCCCCTTAGTGCCAGTACATCTTGACTCGCCTTATTTCAGCGGCACATGTGAGTTGGCAGTAGTCGATACCCTCCCTGTGGCTGGGATTGACGTGGTACTAGCCAACGACTTGGTGACCGATTGGAGCACCAATCATCCCAAGATAGCGGACGAGTCAGCCAGAACATCAAAGTCTGAGGTGTCTACAGGCAATGGTAATGTCCAGGTAAAGACAGACCCGGATGTAACTATGTTTAATTTGTCCTCTCGCCTACAGATTGAGAACTATCTAGCAGTGTCTCCTGATTCTCTCGACAAGGAACATGAGGTTACGATGGCAGAAGTACCTGAGCTAGAAGAGAGGCCTTGTGTGCAGGCACCCACGGGTACCAACGAGTCTGGAGCGAAGGCAGAAGTGTGCTTGCGGTATGGCAAGTTACAGCGTGTATTGAACCAGCCAGAGATTCCCCAGACGTCAGAGGTATGTGAGGTGTGTTCAACAGGTCTAGTGCCCTCTTCGGTCCAAGCCAGGCTAGTGGATGTTGCCGGCTATGGACATGACTGGCTCGGGAAGCTTATCCCTCAATTGGCCCCATGTTTCTTAGCGATATTTTGTTTGATGCTCATATGTGTGCCCTGTGTTCTCAGTAAGGATCAGTGGACGACCCGACAAATGATGGCTCCCATGAACATCGCGCAGAGGTCCCAGGGATTGGAGATTTGTACTGCAGGCGTTGCAGATGAAGAAGGGACCTGGAAAGTGATGGTTGATACAGGAGGTACGACATGTGATAATATGAGTGACTGTTTCCGACAGGTTGACACCCCCCGCGTGATTGCTGAGCCTCAACACAGCGTTATGCGGAACGTTGGTCGACCTGACGGTGGCAGAGCGAATGCCACCTGCGACGTACGAACAGCCCCGTTGGGACTAGGTGTGGACCTAGTAGAGTATGCTGTAAGTACTGTTTTACTCGCGGTCGCTATCACTCTGAATTATCAGACCCCTGTATTCCAGGTTTCTGTCTCCCTGAAGGACCATCGGACCGGCACCAGAAATGCCGTCTGTGGGCAGCCATCATCGGTGCCACGACATAGGGAAGTGTCGAGTCACCCCAGATCGTGTCGAAACCAATCCGTACTCGAGAGAGGTGAGATGATGCCCCTGCTTGACATCGCAGTGGAGACGAGGAAGACGTGGAAGGTTACGCCAGGCAGGACATCGCCTTCAATCTTCGAGTTCCCTTTGTGCCAGAATTGTCCAGTAGTACAGTTTGGTGGACGAGACAGCCTCGCCATTCCAGATTATAAAGCATGTGTGTCCATTTGGAGTTGTGTCGTCATACTAATTTGGTTTGTGTTTCTTTTTATAGAACCCCAAACCAAATTCTTTTTGGTGGGGAGGTGTTACGAACCCGGATCCAGCGTCCGAGCAAGGAGCAGTAACAACTACGCTATCTGTGGGTCAGCTCCCGAAACCCCCGCTAAACGAACGACGACACCGGATGAGGACGGCGAATATCGGCCACAAGGGTCAGTTTCCAGTCCTGTGCAGCTCACAACACAGCCGCTCCTGACCTCTGGTGAGGTGGTGCTCCGACGACAGCGCCATCTATGGACTGGATACGTCAGGTGTTTGCGCCCGAGCCCGTAAGTGAGGTGTATTAGTGTCCCGGTTATTGATGACGTGTCTGTTTACAGAGTCGACCTGGGACCACTGTGTTGAAGGTTGAGTCAGTCTACCCGAGGCAGCCAGTCTCCATACGGTGAAGTTTGCTGCAGCTGTTGTGACGTCGTCCCCCCGGAAGAACACTGTGGTGTGTTAGCCTGCCAGTGGAGTGGCAGTGAAAGGATTTACCCGGGACCGACTGTTGGAGACGATAATCCACTGGGGTATTGAGAACAGGAGGGTGATTTGTGATATCACACGAGACTCCTGTCTAGGGCGTACCCCTTATATCGTTCGTGGAGTGGCCGTACCAGCCTTGGTGGCTCAGTACCTGCCAGCAGACCAGCTGGACGTGTGGTTGACAGCCTCCACGACGGTGCCCCCAGTGGACCTGTGTTGTGGCTGACCTGTGGCCAGGGTAGGCTCGGCATTCTCAGAGGACACGTCTTGAGGCCACGAAGAAAGCACCGCGGACTCAGCACCTAGCTTCTTGATCCAGTCTTCAGCAGAAGACTACATTGTGAATAATCCCCTTGTAAAGTGTTAATACCCCTCCCCCTTGTGTACTCTTTTATTTTATATATTTAATCGGTGATGGTGAACATTATAATATTAAGTTCTTAACTTTCTTTCCCTACTCCCTTTTAAGTTACTTGCGTCACGGATCTCATCCCTTGATAGCCACTACTGGCTTGGGAACGGATACATATATCTTCCTCTAACAACATCAGAGTGAGAACCCCGTTGCGTCCCGAGAGGGCCGTAACAGCAGGTAAGATATATATCCCATCAGATATAGCATCCACATCAGCATCAACTCCTGCAATGTCAGCCACTAGTACTGTTTTTTCAGATATAACATCCATATCTACATCTATTCCTGCTATCAATCATCTAGTTTCAGCAGACATACCATCATTGCCTGTTGCTGCTGCTGGTGACATCTTACAAGAGGAAATACCCAAATCTGTAACAGTAAAGATGTTTGCCATCCTAGAGACAAATCCGGGGCTATGAATCATTAATGATACTAACGCAATAGATCTCTGGAGTCGTAGTGGGCCCTCATCATGTCAAAATTATGATGATTGGGAGCAACATATAAACATGAGAAACAAAGCAAATAAGATGATTGGGTGTATAAAGCGTTTCCCAGAATCATGACCTTTCAAACTCATGCAGTGTGTATACAACAGCTGGAGTACAGAAATATGTAGGCAAGGTATTTATCAAACAATAACGTGAACTGCGGAATTGCGAGTATGTAAAACGTGAATGGCTACGCTATACGATACTTCCAAAGAGTTTTAGAGAGTTAAACAATGTGTGAATGTGGAAATAATTCAATAAAGGTATTAGTATCACACAGTGATGATGATGATGATGATGATGATGACGGTGGTGGTATGTTTAATAACATAATTAGAGCTTTTCCTAGTTATCTGTAATCCCTTTTTATTATCTTCATTCTCACCTCAGAGAATGCACACCTCAGGCTTTCTATATCTTATTGGCACATACTTTGTGTATTAATGATACATACGTGATCCAATAAAGTTTGAATCATAATTGTCAATAAATGCTCTTCTTGCTTCTTGTACTTCTTGCAGTACCAATTCATTTTCTTGAAAATCCTTCTCAAGAAATCCAAAGAATTTTTTATAAATTTCTTTGGATTTCTCAGTATTAAACGTGAGATGGTGTTAATTGTGCCTGCAGGTTAGCGTTGTTTGGGAGTCGCGTCCTAGACGTGGTGGGGACACACATGCATTTTTTTTATTTACAAACACATTATACAGAAAAACATAAAGCAGGAACAAAACACAAATAAGTGTACAATTTTCAATAGATGGGTACCAAAGCACCAAAACAGAGCATCTCAAAACTGCAGGACAAAACACGGAATAGACACCAACAATGTAAGACACCCCTATGTCCAAGACTTTCCAATCTATTTGACCCCAAAAATTTCTTAGGATATTAAAATTAGCTTTACGAAAATCTGGCACTAACATAATTTTCTCCTGCAGATTTATTCCACTCTATGTTAAATCTGATTTCTTTGTGATCACTGTTCGCTAGTTCACTCCCAATTTTGATGTAAATAATCTGTTTGCCTGTAAGTTAATACTAAATCTAGAATATTATTTTCTCTCGTTGGTTCCTTAATGTGTTGCATAAGAAAGCAATCGTCAATTAATTCTATAAAATCTTCTGCTTCGTTATTCAGTGGTTAGAGGTGTTTGTTTGGGTTTAAACTGTTAGTAGATAGTGGTATGGGAATTAATTTGGAGGAAGGAGGTAATAAAAGTATGTGTTCGTGGGAGAAAAGAATTGGCAAAATGATCAGGGAAAGAAAAGGGCCTCAAAATAACAATTCACTTAGGATATATTACACTAACAGTAGAAGTCTAAGAAATAAAATTAATGAATTAAATGCTCTTGTCTGCACAGAAAAAATAGATATTATTGCACTTACCGAAACGTGGATGAACGTAGAAAATAGGGAACTATTAGCTGAATATCAGATAAATGGATTTAAACTATTTCACACAGATAGATATATTAGACGAGGAGGTGCCGAAGTATGAATATGGTGTATATGGTGACGAAGTAGCCATATATGTTAGGGACAATTTGAAATGTAGTCTCAAAGAGGGAATCAAAACTGAGCCACACACAGAAACTATTTGGATAGAATTAAACGAAAAAGCAAATAATATTATAATAGGAGTAATATATAGGCCACCAAATTCAGACAGAATGGAAGCAAAGCATCTATGGAATGAAATATCTAGAGCATCTAGATCTGACAGTATTTATGTCATGGGTGACTTTAATTTTAGTGGAATAAACTGGGTGAACAAAACAGGGAATAGTGAAGCAGAAGATTTTCAAGAATTAATTGACGATTGCTTTCTTACGCAACACATTAAGGAACCAACGTGGGAAAATAATATTTTAGATTTAGTGTTAACTAACAGGGAAACACAAATTAATGACAGCGAAATAGGGAGTGAGCTAGGGAACAGTGATCACAAAGTAATCAGATTTAGCATAGAATGGAATAGACCTGTAGGAGAAAATTCTGTTAAAGTGCCAGATTTTCGAAAAGCTGATTTTAATAGCCTAAGAATTTTTTTGGGTCAAATAGATTGGAAACTCTTGGGTATGGGGTGTTGGCCGGTCTTAGAACGAGGCATGAACCCAGCGATAGGTGACGTAAAAGGGGATTTCGATGTGGATTTAATATATAACTTATTTAAGAATATTCTAAACGAAGCACAGGAACGTAGTATACCATACAAATTGAATAGGTCGAATACTAATGACCCAAAGTAGATAACAAATAATTTAAAAAACCTTATAGGTAAAAAGAGAGCTTGGTACAAAAGGATTAAGAATGGGGAAGTCAGGTTAGAACAGGAATTCATACAACTGGTTAGAAATGTTAAAAAAGAGATTAGGAAAGCAAAAATGAACTATGAAGTTCACATAGCAGAGCGAGCAAATTCAAATCCTAAAGGTTTGTTTCAGTTATATCGAACTAAGACTAGGGAAAGGATAGGTCCATTAAAATCTGAGACAGGTCAAATAACGTATAATGACAAGGAGATGAGTAGTATTTTTAACAAATATTTTATATCTGTATTTACTAAAGAAGAACTTAACAATATGCCTTCAGCCGAACAAGTATATGTGGGTGGGGATGAGGACAGGTTGACTAGTTTAGCAGTTACCAGGGAGGATGTAATTAAACAATTAGAAAAACTAAAACCAAACAAATCCCCAGGGCCAGATGAAGTGTTTGCCAGGGTGCTTAAAGAATGCAAAGAGGAGCTTTCCGAGCCACTGTCTACCATATTTAATAAATCAATAGAGTCAGACAGAGTGCCAGAGTCATGGAAGGTAGCTAATGTGGTACCAGTTTTTAAGAAAGGAGATAGATCACTTGCGTCTAACTATCGACCAATTAGCCTAATGTCTATTGTGGGTAAGTTACTCGAATCTATAATAGCAAATAAAATTCGTCTCCATCTTGAAAAACATAAATGAATAAATGAGTCGCAACATGGTTTTACAAATGGCCGTTCATGTTTAACAAATTTGCTAACTTTTTATTCCAGCATAGTTGAGGCAGTTGATAGTGGTAAGGATTGTGATGTTGTGTACCTTGACTTTAGCAAAGCTTTTGATACAGTGCCACATGAAAGACTAATTAAAAAAATAGAAGCTCATGGTATTGGGGTTGCTATATTAACTTGGATTAGGGCATGGCTATTCCAAAGGAAACAGAGAGTTAGTATAAATGGGGTTAAGTCAGAGTGGGATAATGTTGTTAGTGGAGTACCTCAGGGCTCTGTCCTGGGACCTCTGTTGTTTATAATATATATAAATGATTTAGATTCAGGTTTGAGTAGCAACATTTGCAAATTTGCCGATGATACGAAAATCGGTAGGGAAATTAATTCGGAGGACTCACTATCACTTCAAGTTGATCTAGATAGGGTTTTGAAATGGTCAAAGGATTGGCAAATGCAGTTTAATGCTGATAAATGTAAAGTTCTGAGGCTAGGTAATGATGATAGAGTTACAAGATACGAGCTAGATGGTGTTGAGATTGCGAAGTCGGATTGCGAAAGGGATCTGGGAGTTATGATTAGTAAGAATTTAAAACAAAAGGATCAATGCATCAATGTTCGTAATAAGGCGAATAGGACACTGGGATTTATTAATCGAAGCGTTAGTAACAAGACACCTGGTGTGGTTCTTAAGCTATATCTTGCTCTGGTTAGGCCCCATTTAGATTATGCAGTTCAGTTTTGGTCGCCGTATTATAGAATGGATATAAATTCACTTGAACGTGTCCAATGTAGGATGACTACGTTAATTCCCCAAATTAGAAATCTTTCATATGAAGAAAGATTAACAAAGCTTAAGTTGCATTCACTGGAAGGCGAAGAGTTAGGGGTGACATGATAGAGGTTTACAAGTGGATGAATGGACATAACAGGGGGGATATTAATAGGGTATTTAAAATATCAACACAAGAATGAACATGAAACAATGGGTATAAATTGGATAAGTTTAGATTTAGGAAAGATTTGGGTAAATACTGGTTCAGTAACAGGGTTGTTGATTTGTGGAACCAATTGCCGCGTAACGTGGTGGAGGTGGTGTCCCTCAGTCAGTCAGTTGCAGTCACAGTGAGAGGTTGTGTTAGCTGGAGCTCCGATTCTAATAACATTATTATTGCAATAATGGAAGGATTAGTAAAAGATTTGGGGAGTCTGGTTGGAGCTCTGAGAGCAGAGATGAATTCCCTGCGGGAGGAGGTACGACGGCTACGACTTCGGGAGGAAACGAAGGAGGAGGCCAGTGTTGACGGGACCTCATTAAGAAGGACTGACGAGTACAGTATTAAGAAGTCCTCGTCTTGGCAAGTTGTGAAAGACAGGGGTCTTAAGAAGACCTTGGCAAAACCGACAACTAATAGCCTACTCCTAAGGACTTTTAACGCATTTGACGTATTAGAGGACGAGTGCTGTGTTGAACCTGTTGTTCAACGAGGTGGCAAAGACAAAGTAATGAGGAGCATTGAAACGCACGTCCCTCAAACTGCTCGAAAGAAAAAGGGAGAATCGAAGCGAATTTTGGTTGTGGGAGATTCCCAGGTGAGGTATTTAGACAGAACGTTTTGTGCCAGAGATAGGGGGAACAGATTAAGGGTTTGCTATCCGGGAGCTGGAATTGGTGATATTGTTGGAAACATGAATGATATTATGACGAGAAATGGGAACAAACCCATTATTTGTATCAGTGCAGGGGGTAATGATGTTGGGCGAGTTAGGAGTGAGGAACTAATACAGAGATTCAGGACAGCCATTGAATTAGTTAGGAGCAAGGGAGGAATCCCGATCATATGTGGCATTCTTCCAAGAAAGGGAGTAGGAAATGAATGGATATCGAGGTCACTTGGTGTCAATTGCCGGCTGGAAAGATATTGCAAATCAAATGCAATATCTTTCATAGACAACTGGGAACACTTCTATGGAAGAAATGGAATGTATGCTCGTGATGGGGTGCATCTATCGATAGCTGGGGTTGTTGCTGTTGCGAACTCGTTGGAAGAAGTGGTTAGTGGTGTTTGTTTGGGTTTAATCTGTTAGTTGATAGAGGTATGGGAATTGATTCGGAGGAAGGAGATAATAAAAGTACGTGTTTGTGGGAGAAAGGAATTGGCAAAATGATCAGGGAAAGAGAAGGGCCTCAAAATAACAATTCACTTAGGGTATATTACACTAACAGTAGAAGTCTAAGAAATAAAATTAACGAATTAAATGCTCTTGTCTGCACAGAAAAAATAGATATTATTGCACTTACCGAAACGTGGATGAATGTAGAAAATAGAGAACTATTAGCTGAATATCAAATAAATGGATTTAAACTATTTCACACAGATAGATATATTAGACGAGGAGGGGGAGTAGCCATATATGTTAGGGACAATTTGAAATGTAGTCTCAAAGAGGGAATCAAAACTGAGCCACACACAGAAACCATTTGGATAGAATTATACGAAAAAGCAAATAATATTATAATAGGAGTTATATATAAGAACATAACATAAGAACATAAGAACAAAGGCAACTGCAGAAGGCCTATTGGCCCATACGAGGCAGCTCCTATTTATAACCCCCCAATCCCACTCATATACATGTCCAACCCATGCTTGAAACAATCGAGGGACCCCACCACAATGTTACGCGGTAATTGGTTCCACAAATCAACAACCCTGTTACTGAACCAGTATTTACCCAAGTCTTTCCTAAATCTAAACTTATCCAATTTATACCCATTGTTTCGTGTTCTGTCTTGTGTTGATACTTTTAATACCCTATTAATATCCCCTTTGTTATGTCCATTCATCCACTTGTAAACCTCTATCATGTCACCCCTAACTCTTCGCCTTTCCAGTGAATGCAACTTAAGCTTAGTTAATCTTTCTTCATATGAAAGATTTCTAATTTGGGGAATTAACTTCATCCTACGCTGGACACGTTCAAGTGAATTTATATCCATTCTATAATATGGCGACCAAAACTGAACTGCAAAATCTAAATGGGGCCTAACTAGAGCAAGATATAGCTTGAGAACCACACCAGGTGTCTTGTTACTAACGCTGCGATTAATAAATCCAAGTGTCCGATTTGCCTTATTACGAACATTTATGCATTGATCCTTTTGTTTTAAATTCTTACTAATCATAACTCCCAGATCCCTTTCGCAATCTCAACACCATCTACCTCGTATCTTGTAACTCTATCATCATTACCTAACCTCAGAACTTTACATTTATCAGCATTAAACTGCATCTGCCAATCCTTTGACCATTTCAAAACCCTATCTAGATCCACTTGAAGTGATAGTGAGTCCTCCTCCGAATTAATTTCCCTACCGATTTTAGTATCATCGGCAAATTTGCAAATGTTGCTACTCAAACCTGAATCTAAATCATTTATATATATTATAAACAACAGAGGTCCCAGGACAGAGCCTTGAAGCACTCCACTTACAACATTTTCCCACTCTGACTTGACTCCATTTATACTAACTCTGTTTCCTTTGGTATAGCCATGCCCTAATCCAGTTTAATATAGCACCCCCAATACCATGAGCCTCTATCTTTTTAATCAGTCTTTCCTGTGGCACTGTATCAAAAGCTTTGCTAAAGTCAAGGTACACAATATCACAATCCTTACCACTATCAAGTGCCTCAACTATGCTAGAATAAAAAGATAACAAATTTGTTAAACATGAACGACCATTTATAAAACCATGTTGCGACTCAATTATTAATTTATGTTTTTCAAGATGAAGACGAATTTTATTTGCTATTATAGATTCGAGTAACTTACCCACAATAGACATTAGGCTAATTGGTCGATAGTTAGACGCAAGTGATCATACATAAGAACATAAGAACAAAGGCAACTGCAGAAGGCCCACTGGCCCACACGAGGCAGCTCCCATTCTATAACCACCCAATCCCACTCATATACTTGTCCAACCCGTGCTTGAAACAATCAAGGGACCCCACCTCCACAATGTTACGCGGCAATTGGTTCCACAAATCAACAACCCTGTTACTGAACCAGTATTTACCCAAGTCTTTCCTAAATCTAAACTTATCCAATTTATACCCATTGTTTCGTGTTCTGTCCTGTGTTGATACTTTTAATACCCTATTAATATCCCCCCGGTTATGTCCATTCATCCACTTGTAAACCTCTATCATGTCACCCCTAACTCTTCGCCTTTCCAGTGAATGCAACTTAAGCTTTGTTAATCTTTCTTCATATGAAAGATTTCTAATTTGGGGAATTAACTTAGTCATCCTACGCTGGACACGTTCAAGTGAATTTATATCCATTCTATAATATGGCGACCAAAACTGAACTGCATAATCTAAATGGGGCCTAACTAGAGCAAGATATAGCTTGAGAACCACACCAGGTGTCTTGTTACTAACGCTGCGATTAATAAATCCAAGTGTCCGATTTGCCTTATTACGAACATTTATGCATTGATCCTTTTGTTTTAAATTCTTACTAATCATAACTCCCAGATCCCTTTCGCAATCCGACTTCGCAATCACAACACCATCTAGCTCGTATCTTGTAACTCTATCATCATTACCTAACCTCAGAACTTTACATTTATCAGCATTAAACTGCATCTGCCAATCCTTTGACCATTTCAAAACCCTATCTAGATCAACTTGAAGTGATAGTGAGTCCTCCTCCGAATTAATTTCCCTACCGATTTTCGTATCATCGGCAAATTTGCAAATGTTGCTACTCAAACCTGAATCTAAATCATTTATATATATTATAAACAACAGAGGACCCAGGACAGAGCCTTGAGGCACTCCACTTACAACATTTTCCCACTCTGACTTGATTCCATTTATACTAACTCTCTGTTTCCTTTGGTATAGCCATGCCCTAATCCAGCTTAATATAGCACCCCCAATACCATGAGACTCTATCTTTTTAATCAGTCTTTCATGTGGCACTGTATCAAAAGCTTTGCTAAAGTCAAGGTATACAACATCGCAATCCTTACCACTATCAACTGCCTCAACAATGCTAGAATAAAAAGATAACAAATTTGTTAAACATGAACGGCCATTTATAAAACCATGTTGCGACTCAATTATTAATTTATGTTTTTCAAGATGAAGACGAATTTTATTTGCTATTATAGATTCGAGTAACTTTCCCACAATAGACGTTAGGCTAATTGGTCGATAGTTAGACGCAAGTGATCTATCTCCTTTCTTAAAAACTGGTATCACATTAGCAACTTTCCAAAACTCTGGCACTCTGCCTGACTCTATTGATTTATTAAATATGGTTGACAGTGGGTCACAAAGCTCCTCTTTGCATTCTTTAAGCACCCTGGCAAACACTTCATCCGGCCCTGGGGATTTGTTTGGTTTGAGTTTTACTATTTGTTTAAGAACATCCTCCCTGGTAACTGTTAAACTCGTCAACCTGTCCTCGTCCCTTTCTTAAAAACTGGTATCACATTAGCAACTTTCCAAAATTCTGGCACTCTGCCTGACTCTATTGATTTATTAAATATGGTTGACAGTGGGTCACAAAGCTCCTCTTTGCATTCTTTAAGCACCCTGGTAAACACTTCATCCGGCCCTGGGGATTTGTTTGGTTTGAGTTTTACTATTTGTTTAAGATCATCCTCCCTGGTAACTGCTAAACTCGTCAACCTGTCTTCGTCCCCACCCACATAGACTTGTTCGGCTGAAGGCATATTGTTAAGTTCCTCTTTAGTAAATACAGATACAAAATATTTATTAAAAATACTACTCATCTCTTCATCACTATCTGTTATTTGACCTGTCTCAGTTTTTAATGGACCTATCCTTTCCCTAGTCTTAGTATGATATAACTGAAAAAACCCTTTAGGATTTGTCTTTGCTTGCCCTGCTATGCGAACTTCATAGTTTCTTTTTGCTTTCCTTATCTCTTTTTTAACATTTCTAACCAGTTGTACGAATTCCTGTTCTAAAGTGACCTCCCCATTTTTAATCCTTTTGTACCAAGCTCTCTTTTTACCTATAAGGTTCTTCAAATTCTTTGTTATCCACTTTGGGTCATTAGTATTCGATCTATTCAATTTGTATGGTATACTACGTTCCTGTGCTTTGTTTAGAATATTCTTAAATAAGTTATATATTGAATTCACATCGAAATCCCCATTTAAGTCACCTATCGCTGGGTTCATGTCTCGCTCCAAGCCCGGCCCCCACCCCATACCCAAGACTTTCCAATCAATTTGACCCAAAGAATTTCTTAGGCTATTAAAATCAGCTTTTCGAAAATCTGGCACTTTAACAGAATTTTCTCCTACAGGTCTATTCCATTCTATGCTAAATCTGATTTCTTTGTGATCACTGTTCCCTAGCTCACTCCCTATTTCGATGTCATTAATTTGTGTTTCCCTGTTAGTTAACACTAAATCTAAAATATTATTTTCCCGTGTTGGTTCCTTAATGTGTTGCGGAAGAAAGCAATCGTCAATTAATTCTAGAAAATCTTCTGCTTCACTATTCCCTGTTTTATTCAACCCGTTTATTCCACTAAAATTAAAGTCACCCATGACGTAAATACTGTTAGATCTAGATGCCCTAGATATTTCATCCCATAGATGCTTTGCTTCCATTCTGTCTAAATTTGGTGGCCTATATATAACTCCTATTATAATATTATTTGCTTTTTCGTATAATTCTATCCAAATAGTTTCTGAGTGTGGCTCAGTTTTGATTCCCTCTTTGAGACTACATTTCAAATTGTCCCTAACATAAATGGCTACTCCCCCTCGTCTAATATATCTATCTGTGTAAAATAGTTTAAATCCATTTATTTGATATTCAGCTAATAGTTCTCTATTTTCTACATTCATCCACGTTTCGGTAAGTGCAATAATATCTATTTTTTCTGTGCAGACAAGAGCATTTAATTCGTTAATTTTATTTCTTAGACTTCTACTGTTAGTGTAATATACCCTAAGTGAATTGTTATTTTGAGGCCCTTCTCTTTCCCTGATCATTTTGCCAATTCCTTTCTCCCACAAACACATACATTTATTATCTCCTTCCTCCAAATCAATTCCCATACCTCTATCTACTAACAGTTTAAATCCAAACAAACACCTGTAACCACTTCTTCCAACGAGTTCTCAACAGCAACAACCCCAGCTCTCGATAGATGCACACCATCACGAGCATACATTTCATTTCTCCCATAGAAGTGTTCCCAGTTGTCTATGAAAGATATTGCATTTGATTTGCCATATCTTTCCAGCCGGCAATTGACACCAAGTGCCCTTGACATCCATTCATTTCCCACTCCCATTCTTGGAAGAATGCCACATATGATCGGGATTCCTCCCTTGCTCCAAACTAATTCAATGGCTGTCCTGAATCTCTGTATTAGTTCCTCACTTCTAACTCGTCCAACATCATTACCCCCTGCACTAATACAAATAATGGGTTTGTTCCCATTTCCTGTCATAATATCATTCATGTTTCCAACAATATCACCGATTCCAGCTCCCGGGTAGCAAACCCTTAATCTGTTACCCCTATCTCTGGCACAAAACGTTCTGTCTAAATACCTCACCTGGGAATCTCCCACAACCAAAATTCGCTTCGATTCTCCCTTTTCCTTTCGAGCAGTTTGAGGGACCTGCGCTTTAATGCTCCTCGTTACTTTGTCTTTGCCACCTCGTTGAACAACAAGTTCAACACAGCACTCGTCGTCTAATACGTCAAATGCATTAAAAGTCCTTAGGTGTAGGCTATTAGTTGTCGGTTTTGCCAAGGTCTTCTTAAGACCCCTGTCTTTCACAACTTGCCAAGACGAGGACTTCTTAATACTGGTCCTTTCAGTCCTTCTTAATGAGGTCCCGTCAACACTGGCCTCCTCCCTCGTTTCCTCCCGAAGTCCCAGCTGTCGCACCTCCTCCCGGAGGGAATCCATCTCCGCTCTCAGAGCTCCAATCATACTCACCAAATCCCTCACTAATCCCTCAATTATTGCAATAATAATGTTATTATAATCGGAGCTCCAGCTAACACAACCTCTCACTGTGACTGCACTTGACTGACTGAGTCAGGTAGGCCACCAAACTTAGACAGAATGGAAGCAACGCATCTATGGGATGAAATATCTAGGGCATCTAGATCTAACAGTATTTACGTCATGGGTGACTTTAATTTTAGTGGAATAAACTGAATGAACAAAACAGGGAATAGTGAAGCAGAAGATTTTCTAGAATTAATTGACGACTGCTTTCTTACGCAACACATTAAGGAACCAACACGGGAAAATAATATTTTAGATTTAGTGTTAACTAACAGGGAAACACAAATTAATGACATCGAAATAGGGAGTGAGCTAGGGAACAGTGATCACAAAGAAATCAGATTTAGCATAGAATGGAATAGACCTGTAGGAGAAAATTCTGTTAAAGTGCCAGATTTTCGAAAAGCTGATTTTAATAGCCTTAGATTTTTTTTGGGTCAAATTGATTGGAAAGTCTCGGGTATGGGGTGGGGGACGGTCTTGGAGCGAGACATGAACCCATCGATAGGTGACGTAAATGGGGATTTCGATGTGGATTCAATATATAACTTATTTAAGAATATTCTAAACAAAGCACAGGAACGTAGTATACCATACAAATTGAATAGATCGAATACCAATGGCCCAAAGTGGATAACAAAGAATTTGAAGAACCTTATAGGTAAAAAGAGAGCTTGGTACAAAAGGATTAAAAATGGGGAGGTCACTTTAGAACAGGAATTCGTACAACTGGTTAGAAATGTTAAAAAAGAGATAAGGAAAGCAAAAAGAAACTATGAAGTGCGCATAGCAGGGCAAGCAAAGACAAATCCTAAAGGGTTTTTTCAGTTATATCGTACTAAGACTAGGGAAAGGATAGGTCCATTAAAAACTGAGACAGGTCAAATAACAGATAGTGATGAAGAGATGAGTAGTATTTTTAATAAATATTTTGTATCTGTATTTACTAGAGAGGAACTTAACAATATGCCTTCAGCCGAACAAGTCTATGTGGGTGGGGACGAAGACAGGTTGACGAGTTTAGCAGTTACCAGGGAGGATGTTCTTAAACAAATAGTAAAACTCAAACCAAACAAATCCCCAGGGCCGGATGAAGTTTTTGCCAGGGTGCTGAAAGAATGCAAAGAGGAGCTTTGTGACCCACTGTCTACCATATTTAATAAATCAATACAGTCAGGCAGAGTGCCAAAGTTTTGGAAAGTTGCTAATGTGATACCAGTTTTTAAGAAAGGAGATAGATCACTTGCGTCTAACTATCGACCAATTAACCTAACGTCTATTGTGGGAAAGTTACTCGAATCTATAATAGCAAATAAAATTCGTCTTCATCTTGAAAAACATAAATTAATAATTGAGTCGCAACATGGTTTTATAAATGGCCGTTCATGTTTAACAAATTTGTTAACTTTTTATTCTAGCATTGTTGAGGCAGTTGATAGTGGAAAGGATTGCGATGTTGTGTCCCTTGACTTTAGCAAAGCTTTTGATACAGTGCCACATGAAAGACTGATTAAAAAGTTAGAGTCTCATGGTATTGGGGGTGCTATATTAAGCTGGATTAGGGCATGGCTATACCAAAGGAAACAGAGAGTTAGTATAAATGGAGTCAAGTCAGAGTGGGAAAATGTTGTAAGTGGGGTGCCTCAGGGCTCTGTCCTGGGACCTCTGTTGTTTATAATATATATAAATGATTTAGATTCAGGTTTGAGTAGCAACATTTGCAAATTTGCCGATGATACGAAAATCGGTAGGGAAATTAATTCGGAGGAGGACTCACTATCACTTCAAGTTGATCTAGATAGGGTTTTGAAATGGTCGAAGGATTGGCAGATGCAGTTTAATGCTGATAAATGTAAAGTTCTGAGGTTAGGTAATGATGCTAGGGTTACAAGATACGAGCTAGATGGTGTTGAGATTGCGAAGTCGAATTGCGAAAGGGATCTGGGAGTTATGATTAGTAAGAATTTAAAACAAAAGGATCAATGCATATATGTTCGTAATAAAGCAAATCGCACACTTGGATTTATTAATCGCAGCGTTAGTAACAAGACACCTGGTGTGGTTCTCAAACTATATCTTGCTCTAGTTAGGCCCCATTTAGATTATGCAGTTCAGTTTTGGTCGCCATATTATAGAATGGATATAAATTCACTTGAACGTGTCCAGCGTAGGATGACTAAGTTAATTCCCCAAATTAGAAATCTTTCATATGAAGAAAGACTAACAAAGCTTAAGTTGCATTCACTGGTAAAGCGAAGAGTTAGGGGTGACATGATAGAGGTTTACAAGTGGGTGAATGAACATAACAAAGGGGATATTAATAGGGTATTAAAAGTATCAGCACAAGACAGAACACGAAACAATGGGTATAAATTGAATAAGTTTAGATTTAGGAAAGACTTGGGTAAATACTGGTTCAGTAACAGGGTTGTTGATTTGTGGAACAAATTGCCGCGTAACATTGTGGAGGTGGGGTCCCTCGATTGTTTCAAGCATGGGTTGGACATGAACATAAGAACATAAGAACATAAGAACAAAGGTAACTGCAGAAGGCCTATTGGCCCATACGAGGCAGCTCCTATTCTATAACCACCCAATCCCACTCATATACTTGTCCAACCCGTGCTTGAAACAATCGAGGGACCCCACCTCCACAATGTTACGCGGCAATTGGTTCCACAAATCAACAACCCTGTTACTGAACCAGTATTTACCCAAGTCTTTCCTAAATCTAAACTTATCCAATTTATATCCATTGTTTCGTGTTCTGTCCTGTGTTGATACTTTTAATACCCTATTAATATCCCCCCGGTTATGTCCATTCATCCACTTGTAAACCTCTATCATGTCACCCCTAACTCTTCGCCTTTCCAGTGAATGCAACTTAAGCTTTGTTAATCTTTCTTCATATGAAAGATTTCTAATTTGGGGAATTAACTTAGTCATCCTACGCTGGACACGTTCAAGTGAATTTATATCCATTCTATAATATGGCGACCAAAACTGAACTGCATAATCTAAATGGGGCCTAACTAGAGCAAGATATAGCTTGAGAACCACACCAGGTGTCTTGTTACTAACGCTGCGATTAATAAATCCAAGTGTCCGATTTGCCTTATTACGAACATTTATGCATTGATCCTTTTGTTTTAAATTCTTACTAATCATAACTCCCAGATCCCTTTCGCAATCCGACTTCGCAATCACAACACCATCTAGCTCGTATCTTGTAACTCTATCATCATTACCTAACCTCAGAACTTTACATTTATCAGCATTAAACTGCATCTGCCAATCCTTTGACCATTTCAAAACCCTATCTAGATCAACTTGAAGTGATAGTGAGTCCTCCTCCGAATTAATTTCCCTACCGATTTTCGTATCATCGGCAAATTTGCAAATGTTGCTACTCAAACCTGAATCTAAATCATTTATATATATTATAAACAACAGAGGTCCCAGGACAGAGCCTTGAGGCACTCCACTTACAACATTTTCCCACTCTGACTTGATTCCATTTATACTAACTCTCTGTTTCCTTTGGTATAGCCATGCCCTAATCCAGCTTAATATAGCACCCCCAATACCATGAGACTCTATTTTTTTAATCAGTCTTTCATGTGGCACTGTATCAAAAGCTTTGCTAAAGTCAAGGTATACAACATCGCAATCCTTACCACTATCAACTGCCTCAACAATGCTAGAATAAAAAGATAACAAATTTGTTAAACATGAACGGCCATTTATAAAACCATGTTGCGACTCAATTATTAATTTATGTTTTTCAAGATGAAGACGAATTTTATTTGCTATTATAGATTCGAGTAACTTTCCCACAATAGACGTTAGGCTAATTGGTCGATAGTTAGACGCAAGTGATCTATCTCCTTTCTTAAAAACTGGTATCACATTAGCAACTTTCCAAAACTCTGGCACTCTGCCTGACTCTATTGATTTATTAAATATGGTTGACAGTGGGTCACAAAGCTCCTCTTTGCATTCTTTAAGCACCCTAGCAAACACTTCATCCGGCCCTGGGGATTTGTTTGGTTTGAGTTTTACTATTTGTTTAAGAACATCCTCCCTGGTAACTGCTAAACTCGTCAACCTGTCCTCGTCCCCACCCACATAGACTTGTTCGGCTGAAGGCATATTGTTAAGTTCCTCTTTAGTAAATACAGATACAAAATATTTATTAAAAATACTACTCATCTCTTCATCACTATCTGTTATTTGACCTGTCTCAGTTTTTAATGGACCTATCCTTTCCCTAGTCTTAGTACGATATAACTGAAAAAACCCTTTAGGATTTGTCTTTGCTTGCCCTGCTATGCGAACTTCATAGTTTCTTTTTGCTTTCCTTATCTCTTTTTTAACATTTCTAACCAGTTGTACGAATTCCTGTTCTAAAGTGACCTCCCCATTTTTAATCCTTTTGTACCAAGCTCTCTTTTTACCTATAAGGTTCTTCAAATTCTTTGTTATCCACTTTGGGTCATTAGTATACGATCTATTCAATTTGTATGGTATACTACGTTCCTGTGCTTTGTTTAGAATATTCTTAAATAAGTTATATATTGAATCCACATCGAAATCCCCATTTAAGTCACCTATCGCTGGGTTCATGTCTCGCTCCAAGACCGGCCCACACCCCATACCCAAGCCTTTCCAATCAATTTGACCCAAAAAATTGCTTAGGCTATTAAAATCAGCTTTTCGAAAATCTGGCACTTTAACAGAATTTTCTCCTACTGGTCTATTCCATTCTATGCTAAATCTGATTTCTTTGTGATCACTGCTCCCTAGCTCACTCCCTATTTCGATGTCATTAATTTGCGTTTCCCTGTTAGTTAACACTAAATCTAAAATATTATTTTCCCGTGTTGGTTCCTTAATGTGTTGCGTAAGAAAGCAATCGTCAATTAATTCTAGAAAATCTTCTGCTTCACTATTCCCTGTTTTGTTCAACCAGTTTATTCCGCTAAAATTAAAGTCACCCATGACATAAATACTGTTAGATCTAGATGCTCTAGATATTTCATCCCATAGATGCTTTGCTTCCATTCTGTCTAAATTTGGTGGCCTATATATTACTCCTATTATAATATTATTAGCTTTTTCGTTTAATTCAATCCAAATAGTTTCTGTGTGTGGCTCTGTTTTGATTCCTTCTTTGAGACTACATTTCAAATTATCCCTAACATATATGGCTACTCCACCTCCTCGTCTAATATATCTATCTGTGTGAAATAGTTTAAATCCATATATTTGATATTCAGCTAATAGTTCTCTATTTTCTACATTCATCCACGTTTCGGTAAGTACAATAATATCTATTTTTTCTGTGCAGACAAGAGCATTTAATTCGTTAATTTTATTTCTTAGACTTCTACTGTTAGTGTAATATACCCTAAGTGAATTGTTATTTTGCGGACCTTCTCTTTCCCTGATCGTTTTGCCAATTCCTTTCTCCCACAAACACATACTTTTATTACCTCCTTCCTCCAAATCAATTCCCATACCTCTATCTACTAACAGTTTAAACCCAAACAAATATGAATATGAATATGAGTGGGATTGGGTGGTTATAGATAGGAGCTGCCTCGTATGGGCCAATAGGCCTTCTGCACTTGCCTTTGTTCTTATGTTCTTATGTACATATGATAGAGCCCAATAGGCTCAGGAACCTGTACACCTGTTGATTGACGGTTGAGAGGCGGGACCAAAGAGCCAGAGCTCAACCCCCGCAAGCACAACTAGGTGAGTACCCCTAATTCTTTGCATTTCCAGTAAATACAATTTAACCTTCGCAATCTTTCTTCATATGACATGTTTTTAATTTGGGGGATTAACTTTGGCATCTTACGCTGGACGCGTTCTAGAGAATTTGTATCCATTCAATAGTACAGCGACCAAAACTGAACTGTATAATCTAAATGGGGTCTAACCAAAGCATGATATTGATGAAGAACAACACCAGGTGTTTTATTGCTAACGCTTCGATAAATAAACCCCAGTATCCTATTTGCCTTATTATGAACATTTATGCATTGAATTTTTGTTTTAAATTTTCACTAATCATAACTCCTAGAACCCTTTTGCAATAAGACTTCGTAATCTCAACACCGTCTAGCTCGTATCTTGTAACTATCATCATTACTTAGCCTCAAAACCTTACATTTTTCAGAATTAAATTGCATCTACCAATTCAAGCTGATTTTAATAGCCTAAGAAATTTTTTGGGTCAAATTGATTGGAAAGTCATAATATATATAAATGATTTAGATTCAGGTTTGAGTAGCAACATTTGCAAATTTGCCGATGATACGAAAATCGGTAGGGAAATTAATTCGGAGGAGGACTCACTATCACTTCAAGTTGATCTAGATAGGGTTTTGAAATGGTCAAAGGATTGGCAGATGCAGTTTAATGCTGATAAATGTAAAGTTCTGAGGTTAGGTAATGATGATAGAGTTACAAGATACGAGCTAGATGGTGTTGTGATTGCGAAGTCGGATTGCGAAAGGGATCTGGGAGTTATGATTAGTAAGAATTTAAAACAAAAGGATCAATGCATAAATGTTCGTAATAAGGCAAATCGGACACTTGGATTTATTAATCGCAGCGTTAGTAACAAGACACCTGGTGTGGTTCTCAAGCTATATCTTGCTCTAGTTAGGCCCCATTTAGATTATGCAGTTCAGTTTTGGTCGCCATATTATAGAATGGATATAAATTCACTTGAACGTGTCCAGCGTAGGATGACTAAGTTAATTCCCCAAATTATATATAGACTTTGATAAAGCCGCCTTCAAACGCCATAGCAACTTCAAATTCATTTGACGTTTTGGAGGACGAGTGCTGTGGAGAGACTGTGGATCGCGCAAAAGGGAAAGCAACGAAGAGAAAGGAAGCGCAGGCCCCTCAGAAAGTAAAGGAAGTACCTAAGCAAACATTAGTTGTGGGAGATTCCCAGATAAGGTATTTGGATAGAACGTTTTGTGCTAGAGATAGGGGGAACAGGTTAAGGGTTTGCTATCCCGGAGCTGGCATTGGTGATATTATAAACAACATGAATGATATTATGGCTGGTAATGGGAACAATCCCATTATTTGCATTAGCGTGGGAGGAAATGATGTTGGTCGAGTCAGGAGTGAGGAACTGATTCAGAGGTATAAAACAGCCATAGAGTTAGTTAGGAGCAAGGGAGGAATCCCGATCATATGTGGCATTCTTCCAAGAAAGGGAGTGGGAAATGAATGGATATCGAGGGCACTTGGTGTCAATTGCCGGCTGGAAAGATATTGCAAATCAAATGCAATATCTTTCATAGACAACTGGGAACACTTCTATGGAAGAAATGAAATGTATGCTCGTGATGGGGTGCATCTATCGAGAGCTGGGGTTGTTGCTGTTGCGAACTCGCTAGAAGAAGTGGTTAGAGGTGTTTGTTTGGGTTTAAACTGTTAGTAGATAGAGGTATGGGAATTGATTTGGAGGAAGGAGGTAATAAAAGTATGTGTTTGTGGGAGAAAGGAATTGGCAAAACGATCAGGGAAAGAGAAGGTCCGCAAAATAACAATTCACTTAGGGTATATTACACTAACAGTAGAAGTCTAAGAAATAAAATTAACGAATTAAATGCTCTTGTCTGCACAGAAAAAATAGATATTATTGCACTTACCGAAACGTGGATGAATGTAGAAAATAGAGAACTATTAGCTGAATATCAAATATATGGATTTAAACTATTTCACACAGATAGATATATTAGACGAGGAGGTGGAGTAGCCATATATGTTAGGGACAATTTGAAATGTAGTCTCAAAGAGGGAATCAAAACAGAGCCACACACAGAAACTATTTGGATTGAATTAAACGAAAAAGCTAATAATATTATAATAGGAGTAATATATAGGCCACCAAATTTAGACAGAATGGAAGCAAAGCATCTATGGGATGAAATATCTAGAGCATCTAGATCTAACAGTATTTATGTCATGGGTGACTTTAATTTTAGCGGAATAAACTGGTTGAACAAAACAGGGAATAGTGAAGCAGAAGATTTTCTAGAATTAATTGACGATTGCTTTCTTACGCAACACATTAAGGAACCAACACGGGAAAATAATATTTTAGATTTAGTGTTAACTAACAGGGAAACGCAAATTAATGACATCGAAATAGGGAGTGAGCTAGGGAGCAGTGATCACAAAGAAATCAGATTTAGCATAGAATGGAATAGACCAGTAGGAGAAAATTCTGTTAAAGTGCCAGATTTTCGAAAAGCTGATTTTAATAGCCTAAGAAATTTTTTGGGTCAAATTGATTGGAAAGGCTTGGGTATGGGGTGTGGGCCGGTCTTGGAGCGAGACATGAACCCAGCGTTAGGTGACTTAAATGGGGATTTCGATGTGGATTCAATATATAACTTATTTAAGAATATTCTAAACAAAGCACAGGAACGTAGTATACCATACAAATTGAATAGATCGTATACTAATGACCCAAAGTGGATAACAAAGAATTTGAAGAACCTTATAGGTAAAAAGAGAGCTTGGTACAAAAGGATTAAAAATGGGGAGGTCACTTTAGAACAGGAATTCGTACAACTGGTTAGAAATGTTAAAAAAGAGATAAGGAAAGCAAAAAGGAACTATGAAGTTCGCATAGCAGGGCAAGCAAAGACAAATCCTAAAGGGTTTTTTCAGTTATATCGTACTAAGACTAGGGAAAGGATAGGTCCATTAAAAACTGAGACAGGTCAAATAACAGATAGTGATGAAGAGATGAGTAGTATTTTTAATAAATATTTTGTATCTGTATTTACTAAAGAGGAACTTAACAATATGCCTTCAGCCGAACAAGTCTATGTGGGTGGGGACGAGGACAGGTTGACGAGTTTAGCAGTTACCAGGGAGGATGTTCTTAAACAAATAGTAAAACTCAAACCAAACAAATCCCCAGGGCCGGATGAAGTGTTTGCTAGGGTGCTTAAAGAATGCAAAGAGGAGCTTTGTGACCCACTGTCAACCATATTTAATAAATCAATAGAGTCAGGCAGAGTGCCAGAGTTTTGGAAAGTTGCTAATGTGATACCAGTTTTTAAGAAAGGAGATAGATCACTTGCGTCTAACTATCGACCAATTAGCCTAACGTCTATTGTGGGAAAGTTACTCGAATCTATAATAGCAAATAAAATTCGTCTTCATCTTGAAAAACATAAATTAATAATTGAGTCGCAACATGGTTTTATAAATGGCCGTTCATGTTTAACAAATTTGTTATCTTTTTATTCTAGCATTGTTGAGGCAGTTGATAGTGGTAAGGATTGCGATGTTGTATACCTTGACTTTAGCAAAGCTTTTGATACAGTGCCACATGAAAGACTGATTAAAAAAAAATAGAGTCTCATGGTATTGGGGGTGCTATATTAAGCTGGATTAGGGCATGGCTATACCAAAGGAAACAGAGAGTTAGTATAAATGGAATCAAGTCAGAGTGGGAAAATGTTGTAAGTGGAGTGCCTCAAGGCTCTGTCCTGGGACCTCTGTTGTTTATAATATATATAAATGATTTAGATTCAGGTTTGAGTAGCAACATTTGCAAATTTGCCGATGATACGAAAATCGGTAGGGAAATTAATTCGGAGGAGGACTCACTATCACTTCAAGTTGATCTAGATAGGGTTTTGAAATGGTCAAAGGATTGGCAGATGCAGTTTAATGCTGATAAATGTAAAGTTCTGAGGTTAGGTAATGATGATAGAGTTACAAGATACGAGCTAGATGGTGTTGTGATTGCGAAGTCGGATTGCGAAAGGGATCTGGGAGTTATGATTAGTAAGAATTTAAAACAAAAGGATCAATGCATAAATGTTCGTAATAAGGCAAATCGGACACTTGGATTTATTAATCGCAGCGTTAGTAACAAGACACCTGGTGTGGTTCTGAAGCTATATCTTGCTCTAGTTAGGCCCCATTTAGATTATGCAGTTCAGTTTTGGTCGCCATATTATAGAATGGATATAAATTCACTTGAACGTGTCCAGCGTAGGATGACTAAGTTAATTCCCCAAATTAGAAATCTTTCATATGAAGAAAGATTAACAAAGCTTAAGTTGCATTCACTGGAAAGGCGAAGAGTTAGGGGTGACATGATAGAGGTTTACAAGTGGATGAATGGACATAACCGGGGGGATATTAATAGGGTATTAAAAGTATCAACACAGGACAGAACACGAAACAATGGATATAAATTGGATAAGTTTAGATTTAGGAAAGACTTGGGTAAATACTGGTTCAGTAACAGGGTTGTTGATTTGTGGAACCAATTGCCGCGTAACATTGTGGAGGTGGGGTCCCTCGATTGTTTCAAGCACGGGTTGGACAAGTATATGAGTGGGATTGGGTGGTTATAGAATAGGAGCTGCCTCGTATGGGCCAATAGGCCTTCTGCAGTTACCTTTGTTCTTATGTTCTTATGTTCTTATTAGAAATCTTTCATATGAAGAAAGATTAACAAAGCTTAAGTTGCATTCACTGGAAAGGCGAAGAGTTAGGGGTGACATGACAGAGGTTTACAAGTGGATGAATGGACATAACCGGGGGGATATTAATAGGGTATTAAAAGTATCAACACAGGACAGAACACGAAACAATGGGTATAAATTGGATAAGTTTAGATTTAGGAAAGACTTGGGTAAATACTGGTTCAGTAACAGGGTTGTTGATTTGTGGAACCAATTGCCGCGTAACATTGTGGAGGTGGGGTCCCTCGATTGTTTCAAGCACGGGTTGGACAAGTATATGAGTGGGATTGGGTGGTTATAGAATAGGAGCTGCGTCGTATGGGCCAACAGGCCTTCTGCAGTTGCCTTTGTTCTTATGTTCTTATGTTCTTAAGTCTTGGGTATGGGGTGGGGGCCGGTCTTGGAGCGAGACATGTACCCAGCGATAGGTGACGTAAATGAGGATTTCGATGTGGATTCAATATTTAACTTATTTAAGAATATTCTAAACAAAGCACAGGAACGTAGTATACTATACAAATTGAATAGATCGAATACTAATGACCCAAAGTGGATAACAAAGAATTTGAAGAACCTTATAGGTAAAAAGAGAGCTTGGTACAAAAGGGGAGGTCACTTTAGAACAGGAATTCGTACAACTGGTTAGAAATGTATAAAAAAGAGCTAAGGAAAGCAAAAAGAAACTATGAAGTTCGCATAGCAGGGCAAGCAAAGACAAATCCTAAAGGGTTTTTTCAGTTATATTGTACTAAGACTAGGGAAAGGATAGGTCCATTAAAAACTGAGACAGTTCAAATAACAGATAGTGATGAAGAGATGAGTAGTATTTTTAATAAATATTTTGTATCTGTATTTACTAAAGAGGAACTTAACAATATGCCTTCAGCCGAACAAGTCTATGTGGGTGGGGACGAGGACAGGTTGACGAGTTTAACAGTTACCAGGGAGGATGTTCTTAAACAAATAGTAAAACTCAAACCAAACAAATCCCCAGGGCCGGATGAAGTGTTTGCCAGGGTGCTTAAAGAATGCAAAGAGGAGCTTTGTGACCCACTGTCAACCATATTTAATAAATCAATAGAGTCAGGCAGAGTGCCAGAGTTTTGGAAAGTTGCTAATGTGATACCAGTTTTTAAGAAAGGAGATAGATCACTTGCGTCTAACTATCGACCAATTAGCCTAACGTCTATTGTGGGAAAGTTACTCGAATCTATAATAGCAAATAAAATTCGTCTTCATCTTGAAAAACATAAATTAATAATTGAGTCGCTACATGGTTTTATAAATGGCCGTTCATGTTTAACAAATTTGTTATCTTTTTATTCTAGCATAGTTGAGGCAGTTGATAGTGGTAAGGATTGCGATGTTGTGTACCTTGACTTTAGCAAAGCTTTTGATACAGTGCCACATGAAAGACTGATTAAAAAGATAGAGTCTCATGGTATTGGGGATGCTATATTAAGCTGGATTAGGGCATGGCTATACCAAAGGAAACAGAGAGTTAGTATAAATGGAGTCAAGTCAGAGTGGGAAAATGTTGTAAGTGGGGTGCCTCAGGGCTCTGTCCTTGGACCTCTGTTGTTTATAATATATATAAATGATTTAGATTCAGGTTTGAGTAGCAACATTTGCAAATTTGCCGATGATACGAAAATCGGTAGGGAAATTAATTCGGAGGAGGACTCACTATCACTTCAAGTTGATCTAGATAGGGTTTTGAAATGGTCGAAGGATTGGCAGATGCAGTTTAATGCTGATAAATGTAAAGTTCTGAGGTTAGGTAATGATAGGGTTACATGATACGAGCTAGATGGTGTTGAGATTGCGAAGTCGAATTGCGAAAAGAATCTGGGAGTTATGATTAGTAAGAATTTAAAACAAAAGGATCAATGCATAAATGTTCGTAATAAAGCAAATCGGACACTTGAATTTATTAATCGCAGCGTTAGTAACAAGACACCTGGTGTGGTTCTCAATCTATATCTTGCTCTAGTTAGGCCCCATTTAGATTATGCAGTTCAGTTTTGGTCGCCATATTATAGAATGAATATAAATTCACTTGAACGTGTCCAGCGTAGGATGACTAAGTTAATTCCCCAAATTAGAAATCTTTCATATGAAGAAAGATTAACAAAGCTTAAGTTGCATTCACTGGAAAGGCGAAGAGTTAGGGATGACATGATAAAGGTTTACAAGTGGGTGAATGGACATAACAAAGGGGATATTAATAGGGTATTAAAAGTATCAACACAAGACAGAACACGAAACAATGGGTATAAATTGGATAAGTTTAGATTTAGGAAAGACTTGGGTAAATACTGGTTCAGTAACAGGGTTGTTGATTTGTGGAACAAATTGCCGCGTAACATTGTGGAGGTGGGGTCCCTCGATTGTTTCAAGCATGGGTTGGACATGTATATGAGTGGGATTAGGTGGTTATAGATAGGAGCTGCCTCGTATGGGCCAATAGGCCTTCTGCAGTTGCCTTTGTTCTTATGTTCTTATGTAGATATGATAGAGCCCAATAGGCTCAGGAACCTGTACACCTGTTGATTGACGGTTGAGAGGCGGGACCAAAGAGCTAGAGCTCAACCCCCGCAAGCACAACTAGGTGAGTACTCCTAATTCTTTGCATTTCCAGCAAATACAATTTAACCTTTGCAATCTTTCTTCATATGACATGTTTTTAATTTGGGGGATTAACTTTGGCATCTTACGCTGGACGCGTTCTAGTGAATTTGTATCCATTCAATAGTACAGCGACCAAAACTGAACTGTATAATCTAAATGGGGTCTAACCAAAGCATGATATTGATGAAGAACAACACCAGGTGTTTTATTGCTAACGCTTCGATAAATAAACCCCAGTATCCTATTTGCCTTATTATGAACATTTATGCATTGAATTTTTGTTTTAAATTTTCACTAATCATAACTCCTAGAACCCTTTTGCAATAAGACTTCGTAATCTCAACACCGTCTAGCTCGTATCTTGTAACTATCATCGTTACTTAGCCTCAAAACCTTACATTTTTCAGAATTAAATTGCATCTACCAATTCAAGCTGATTTTAATAGCCTAAGAAATTTTTTGGGTCAAATTGATTGGAAAGTCTTGGGTATGGGGTGGGGGCCGGTCTTGGAGCAAGACATGTACCAAGCGATAGGTGACGTAAATGGGGATTTCGATGTGGATTCAATATATAACTTATTTAAGAATATTCTAAACAAAGCACAGGAACGTAGTATACCATACAAATTGTATAGATCGAATACTAATGACCCAAAGTGGATAACAAAGAATTTGAAGAACCTTATAGGTAAAAAGAGAGCTTGGTACAAAAGGATTAAAAATGGGGAGGTCACTTTAGAACAGGAATTCGTACAACTGGTTAGAAATGTATAAAAAAGAGATAAGGAAAGCAAAAAGAAACTATGAAGTTCGCATAGCAGGGCAAGCAAAGACAAATCCTAAAGGGTTTTTTCAGTTATATTGTACTAAGACTAGGGAAAGGATAGGTCCATTAAAAACTGAGACAGGTCAAATAACAGATAGTGATGAAGAGATGAGTAGTATTTTTAATAAATATTTTGTATCTGTATTTACTAAAGAGGAACTTAACAATATGCCTTCAGCCGAACAAGTCTATGTGGGTGGGGACGAGGACAGGTTGACGAGTTTAACAGTTACCAGGGAGGATGTTCTTAAACAAATAGTAAAACTCAAACCAAACAAATCCCCAGGGCCGGATGAAGTGTTTGCCAGGGTGCTTAAAGAATGCAAAGAGGAGCTTTGTGACCCACTGTCAACCATATATAATAAATCAATAGAGTCAGGCAGAGTGCCAGAGTTTTGGAAAGTTGCTAATGTGATACCAGTTTTTAAGAAAGGAGATAGATCACTTGCGTCTAACTATCGACCAATTAGCCTAACGTCTATTGTGGGAAAGTTACTTGAATCGATAATTGCAAATAAAATTCGTCTTCATCTTGAAACACATAAATTAATAAATGAATCGCAACATGGTTTTACAAATGGCCGTTCATGTTTAACAAATTTGCTATCTTTTTATTCCAGCATAGTTGAGGCAGTTGATAGTAGTAAGGATTGTGATGTTGTGTACCTTGACTGCTATATTAAGCTGGATTAGGGCATGGCTATACCAAAGGAAACAGAGAGTTAGTATAAATGGGGTTAAGTCTGAGTGGGAAAATGTTTTTAGTGGAGTGCCTCATGGCTCTGTCCTTGGAACTCTGTTGTTTATAATATATGTAAATGATTTAGTCTCAGGTTTGAGTAGCAACATTTGCAAACTGGCCGATGATACAAAAATCGGTAGGGAAATTAACACGGAAGAAGACTCACTATCACTTTAAATTGATCTAAATAGGGTTTTGAAATGGTCAAGGGATTGGCAGATGCTGTTTAATGCTGATAAATGTAAAGTTTTGAGGCTAGGTAATGATGATAGAGTTACAAGATACGAGTTAGATGGTGTTGAGATTGCGAAGCCGGATTGCGAAAGGGATCTGGGAGTTATAATTTGTAAGAATTTAAAACCAAAAGATCAATGCATGAATGTTCGAAATAAGGCAAATAGGCCACTGGGATTTATTAATCAAAGCCTTAGTAACATAAGAACATAAGAACAAAGGTAACTGCAGAAGGCCTATTGGCCCATACGAGGCAGCTCCTATTCTATAACCACCCAATCCCACTCATATACTTGTCCAACCCGTGCTTGAAACAATCGAGGGACCCCACCTCCACAATGTTACGCGGCAATTGGTTCCACAAATCAACAACCCTGTTACTGAACCAGTATTTACCCAAGTCTTTCCTAAATCTAAACTTATCCAATTTATATCCATTGTTTCGTGTTCTGTCCTGTGTTGATACTTTTAATACCCTATTAATATCCCCCCGGTTATGTCCATTCATCCACTTGTAAACCTCTATCATGTCACCCCTAACTCTTCGCCTTTCCAGTGAATGCAACTTAAGCTTTGTCAATCTTTCTTCATATGAAAGATTTCTAATTTGGGGAATTAACTTAGTCATCCTACGCTGGACTCGTTCAAGTGAATTTATATCCATTCTATAATATGGCGACCAAAACTGAACTGCATAATCTAAATGGGGCCTAACTAGAGCAAGATATAGCTTGAGAACCACACCAGGTGTCTTGTTACTAACCCTGCGATTAATAAATCCAAGTGTCCGATTTGCCTTATTACGAACATTTATGCATTGATCCTTTTGTTTTAAATTCTTACTAATCATAACTCCCAGATTCTTTTCGCAATTCGACTTCGCAATCTCAACACCATCTAGCTCGTATCTTGTAACCCTATCATTACCTAACCTCAGAACTTTACATTTATCAGCATTAAACTGCATCTGCCAATCCTTCGACCATTTCAAAACCCTATCTAGATCAACTTGAAGTGATAGTGAGTCCTCCTCCGAATTAATTTCCCTACCGATTTTCGTATCATCGGCAAATTTGCAAATGTTGCTACTCAAACCTGAATCTAATGTGGGAACCGACCTGTGAGATTTATATTTATTTAATTTATATGAATTTATATTTACGTTAATTTATATACTTCGATAGCAATTTGTATAATGTTAAGTGGACTGTATTTCTGCAATAATCTCATAATCTCACAAATCGATCCTCTACACATTAGGGGGGGGTTATTAAATTAATATATATATGCAGCCAATCAAACTACAGAAATAACTACATACATTAATAAGGTTCCTTATCTTATAGTACAGAAGGTTAGTCCACCAGGTATAACTAGGGTGTAGACACCAAATTATCCTCTTTGAGGTAGCTTCCATATCACCCAGTAACTGGTGCACAAATCTTGCATCCTCGTCTTGACCTGTCAAAAGTGCGCTAGCTGTGAAGCCAGATACCTATATATGACAAGTATATCAGAGAAAACAGTACATGGAACATGAAGACCTGGCTTAATTACCTTTAGTTTGAGGCTTCCATGTGATCTAACCGGGTCACCCTATATCCTGACATTAATGGCCATAAATGAATGATAAACGGGTTTCGGATAGAACACTTAACTTGATTTGTTGACAGCGTGTTGACAGATGGTACACCTTTGGTATCCATAACACTACGTCCAAGTAAAATTAACAGGAGCCGAATTTGCTCCCGTGTGAGCCTCTGGTCTCGTATAACAATGGCTGCCCTCCTTCCCCACTGACGCCTGGCCTACTTTGTCCAGATTTCAGAAAGTGATAGAAGGGTCACATTTACTCTACTTTAATATTGATAATTAAGTTAATTTATATAAGATGTTTTTATGATGGTAAAGTCCAAAGACTAATGTATTTAAGAATAATTCCCACCATAATAGGTGGTGAATTATAATAGTATGTGGTGATGATATCCCGTTTTCTTTAGACGGTAATTCCACTACAAGTTACGTTTTCTATGGGTAACTTGTTGGTAATACAGTTATTATCTGTGATTATTAAATGGTGTCGGATTTTCCGACATAATTCCCAAGGGGGCTGCTCACGGGTCGAAGTCCTGTTTAGAACAGACGAACACCGATACTCCTCCTTCGAATTATTTGATTAATTTGATGTTAGTAGTTAGTAATCACACATTTGTGCGTCTGTTCGTACAGGACGGATGTCCCGTACTAGAGTTGCAAGGGTTAGAAGTCTAATGCGATTTCATTTCCCTGTCAACTCTTGAAAGGCTAATATTCAAGCCTTATTACATATTATTTAACCCAGAAGACTGGATGTGATCAAGTACTACAGTCAAGTATGATTCAGGGACTGCAGTGAGATCAGTGACATTAGATATAACTTGAAGTTTCTTCAGGTAACTGGTCACTGATATATAAACACTGAGGCCCATGGAATACATCTTGATTAAATAATAAATGTATCAAATCAGTCATCAGATTTATTGGGGTTTAATTTAGTTAATTGATTCAGAAGATTGAATAGCTCATCATTAAAGTAAAGTATGGTTCTGAGACTGCAGTGGGTTCAGTGACATTGGTCGCAGTGACTTGTAGCTGTTTTAGGCTACTGTTCACTGATTTGCCACTGAGGCCTCATGAACTCATCTCCAGCTTTAAATGATGATACTAACATCAACCTCTGTTGGTATAGTCAGCTGTAATCTCCTTAGTATAATGCTACTGGAGAAATATAATCAGCTGACAAATTTAGATTTCTACTGGTATTGTTTATCTGCAGGCATAGGTCTCCTCAGGCTTGATACTGGGCCTGAGAGTAATTTACCTCCTGCAGAGTTTAACATGGTTATACCCTGATATTTAGTAGGGCTACCGATGAATCGATGACAATAGTCTGTCCCTACAAGGAGACCGAAGTCGGTGAGGTGATCAGACTTAATATTATCTGCCAATTTTATTCCTCTATTTCTCAGGAATTTGGCTGTTGCTCTCAGACCTTGAACTTGTAGGTCTACTGGTATTTTGTCCACCACAATGGCTTGTACTCGACAGACGTACCTGCCTAAGCGTACTGATGGTTGTACCACCTGGTAGACTTGAGGTCCTGCATCTGTTACAAACCCTGAGATGTTGAATGACATCTGGGCTACAGGCCTTAATTGTAATTCATCTGCCAACTTTTTGGTGATATATGTTCTCTGGGATCCTTGGTCAAACAACCCACGGGTATGGACCTTGGCCCTCTTATTCAGGATGGTAATTTGGGCAGTAGGCAAAGTCGTATTACCTTTAGACTTTGCCGATTGGACACTCTTTGTTTGTTGCACCTTGCAGTACTGTACTGTGGTGGGAATGCTATCTTCCACCTTGGGGTTTGGATACGTTGTTTTGGTGTCTCTGCACAATGCTGCATGGTGCTGACCTTTGTTACACCTATTACAGGTGTGTAATTGGGTATCACAGTCCTTGATGTTATGTTTCCTGAGGCACCTCGTGCAATGTTGCAAATCCTTGAGTCGCTCAACACGGGCGTCACTATCAGGAAAATTAGAGCAGTGGTACATTGAATGTTTCTCATTGCAGAACAAACATGTTCCATAGCTTCCAGTACCCTTTGGTGTCACGTTCTTGGGTGACACAGTAACTATAGGCTTGGAGGGTCCCACTGCATATACGCCCACACTGCTACTGTTCCACTTTGGTGTTGAATTATATTGTCTAGATTGATTTGGAGTACCTTTGGTACTCTGTGGTTTACTATTGTTGGTTTCTGAGGGTTTACTTGGTGGTTTTAATTTGTCATGTGTTCGTAATTGATGAACTACTGACTTTAAACCTTCAGATATTTCATTCATGGATAAGATGCTTTTATTGTAATGAGCACTCATTTGTCTCAATATGTCCCTAGGTATTTTCTCCTGGACAATTATTTTCAAGACCCACTCAGCCCCGTTTGTATCTGCTGTCAGGCTGAGGGCATTGATCAATGATTCTATCTCCAGCTTGAAAACTTGGAGTGAATCAGCTGAAGCCTCCGGTGGGGGTAAATGCAACATCTCATGAACTAAATGTGATGTTCTTACTTCTGGATCAGCATAATTATCCTTGAGGAGTTTTACTGCCAGATCATAGCCGTCATTAGTTAATCTCAGATGGGATACTACTGTTTTAGCCTCACCTGATAATTGGCCTTGCAAATAAGAGAATTTACTACTCTTTGGTAAAGATTGTTTTGAGTCTACAAGGTCAACGAATTTGTTCCAAAATTCATCCCAATCTTCCTCATCTTTTCCTGAGAAAGTGGGTAAATTAATTGGAGGGAGTCGAGCTTCTGCTTGACTCGTATTAGATGCAACTGTTGTTGTTGTTGCTGTTGCCTTGTTCTGGGCAACTAATTTGACATAAGGCTGTAACGTGGCCTGAGTGTGATCTTCATAATTCGCAAGATCAACCATAATGTCGTCTATTTCTGTTTCTGATAAATTAGTGTTGGCAAGTTCAGCCACATATGTTGCTATTTGACATTTGATTTGCTCAAATTTACCTGCAGCTGCTTGATAATAGCTTTCCAGGTCAGCATAATCAACTTGAGATTGTTGTGACAAATCTTCACATTTCTTGATCTGTCTTGTTAAGTGGCCTTTAAGACCTGCAAGGGTTCTTTTCATTCTCCCTGCATTATCCATACTGGCTAGTTGGTGAAGCCTTGTGGGACTTGTACTTGGGCTGCTCATAATACTGAACAAACACTAATGGTAGCCTAGGGTAAATTCTGCACTCACTAGGCAATAATCCTACCTCTACTAGAGGTTAGCACTTAAAATTAATACACATTATATATATACAATCATACACACTAATGATTTGAGTGATAAACCAGTGTCACTGGAAGTACCTTTAGGTTAGCTCTTCTATATCACCCTAGGATGGTAGAGACACTAATTAATCACTCAAAGGTGTAATGATCATAAGTAATTTATTATATATACAACTCAACTCGAGTTGATAAAAATTACACCCAAAATAGGGTCTGGACCATTCATTAATGGTGTTAGGTTGTTCAATATAGTACAACTGACTATTGTAATAATGGGACTAGGATGAACAATAATAGTTCAACTAGTCATATCCTACCCTGTTGTGGGTTGGCAATTAGTAAATATTATATTGAGAACACTAGTGCAATTTATATTAAATGATTCTCTATTTTGGAGAAATAATATACACAATTATTGATAATAGCCTCTTAATTAGCCTCTATGAAACTTCTAATATTATCTAGAAGTATTAAATATTATTAGTGACCTCGCGAAATAAACTCCACAAAATTCGTAGATAATCTCTCGCGAAATGTAACACCACGAAATCCGTGAACAATCTCGCGAAGACACAGTCACTAATTTGGCTGGTTTCTATATTAGCGCTGTCATTTCACAGAATAACACGCCACCAAATCTGTGGGTGTGCATGAAACCGCTGACTAAGGCTGAACTCGGCTGAGGGAGGCTCCTGAGCTCCCTCGAGGCTACGCTTCCGTCTTTGACTGGCTGGCCTTTGTTTAAATAACACTGCACTAGTATATTTAATGAATCCACTGGATAACTGGTTCATCCGGTACTAAGATGACCAAATGTGGGTTCAAGGGATCAAATAATCCGTCATCCGGTTCGAAGATGACCAAATAATGTGGGAACCGACCTGTGAGATTTATATTTATTTAATTTATATGAATTTATATTTACGTTAATTTATATACTTCGATAGCAATTTGTATAATGTTAAGTGGACTGTATTTCTGCAATAATCTCATAATCTCACAAATCGATCCTCTACACATTAGGGGGGGGTTATTAAATTAATATATATATGCAGCCAATCAAACTACAGAAATAACTACATACATTAAAGAGGTTCCTTATCTTATAGTACAGAAGGTTAGTCCACCAGGTATAACTAGGGTGTAGACACCAAATTATCCTCTTTGAGGTAGCTTCCATATCACCCAGTAACTGGTGCACAAATCTTGCATCCTCGTCTTGACCTGTCAAAAGTGCGCTAGCTGTGAAGCCAGATACCTATATATGACAAGTATATCAGAGAAAACAGTACATGGAACATGAAGACCTGGCTTAATTACCTTTAGTTTGAGGCTTCCATGTGATCTAACCGGGTCACCCTATATCCTGACATTAATGGCCATAAATGAATGATAAACGGGTTTCGGATAGAACACTTAACTTGATTTGTTGACAGCGTGTTGACAGATGGTACACCTTTGGTATCCATAACACTACGTCCAAGTAAAATTAACAGGAGCCGAATTTGCTCCCGTGTGAGCCTCTGGTCTCGTATAACAATGGCTGCCCTCCTTCCCCACTGACGCCTGGCCTACTTTGTCCAGATTTCAGAAAGTGATAGAAGGGTCACATTTACTCTACTTTAATATTGATAATTAAGTTAATTTATATAAGATGTTTTTATGATGGTAAAGTCCAAAGACTAATGTATTTAAGAATAATTCCCACCATAATAGGTGGTGAATTATAATAGTATGTGGTGATGATATCCCGTTTTCTTTAGACGGTAATTCCACTACAAGTTACGTTTTCTATGGGTAACTTGTTGGTAATACAGTTATTATCTGTGATTATTAAATGGTGTCGGATTTTCCGACATCTAAATCATTTATATATATTATAAACAACAGAGGTCCCAGGACAGAGCCTTGAGGCACTCCACTTACAACATTTTCCCACTCTGACTTGATTCCATTTATACTAACTCTCTGTTTCCTTTGGTATAGCCATGCCCTAATCCAGCTTAATATAGCACCCCCAATACCATGAGACTCTATTTTTTTAATCAGTCTTTCATGTGGCACTGTATCAAAAGCTTTGCTAAAGTCAAGGTATACAACATCGCAATCCTTACCACTATCAACTGCCTCAACAATGCTAGAATAAAAAGATAACAAATTTGTTAAACATGAACGGCCATTTATAAAACCATGTTGCGACTCAATTATTAATTTATGTTTTTCAAGATGAAGACGAATTTTATTTGCTATTATAGATTCGAGTAACTTTCCCACAATAGACGTTAGGCTAATTGGTCGATAGTTAGACGCAAGTGATCTATCTCCTTTCTTAAAAACTGGTATCACATTAGCAACTTTCCAAAACTCTGGCACTCTGCCTGACTCTATTGATTTATTAAATATGGTTGACAGTGGGTCACAAAGCTCCTCTTTGCATTCTTTAAGCACCCTAGCAAACACTTCATCCGGCCCTGGGGATTTGTTTGGTTTGAGTTTTACTATTTGTTTAAGAACATCCTCCCTGGTAACTGCTAAACTCGTGAACCTGTCCTCGTCCCCACCCACATAGACTTGTTCGGCTGAAGGCATATTGTTAAGTTCCTCTTTAGTAAATACAGATACAAAATATTTATTAAAAATACTACTCATCTCTTCATCACTATCTGTTATTTGACCTGTCTCAGTTTTTAATGGACCTATCCTTTCCCTAGTCTTAGTACGATATAACTGAAAAAACCCTTTAGGATTTGTCTTTGCTTGCCCTGCTATGCGAACTTCATAGTTTCTTTTTGCTTTCCTTATCTCTTTTTTAACATTTCTAACCAGTTGTACGAATTCCTGTTCTAAAGTGACCTCCCCATTTTTAATCCTTTTGTACCAAGCTCTCTTTTTACCTATAAGGTTCTTCAAATTCTTTGTTATCCACTTTGGGTCATTAGTATACGATCTATTCAATTTGTATGGTATACTACGTTCCTGTGCTTTGTTTAGAATATTCTTAAATAAGTTATATATTGAATCCACATCGAAATCCCCATTTAAGTCACCTATCGCTGGGTTCATGTCTCGCTCCAAGACATGAACAAGGCACCTGGTGTGGTTCTTCAGCTATATCTTGCTCTGGTTAGGCCCCATTTAGATTATGCAGTTCAGTTTTGGTCACCATACTATAGAATGGATATAAATTCACTTGAACGGGTCCAGCATAGGATGACAAAGTTATTTCCCCAAATTGGAATTTTTTTATATGAAGAAGAATTAACAAAGCTTAAATTGTATTCATTGGAAAGGTGAAGAGTTAGGGGTGACATAATAGAGGTTTACAAGTGGATTACTGGACATAACAAAGGGAATATTAATAGGGTATTAAAAGTATCAACACAAGACAGAACACGAAACAATGGATATAAATTGGATAAGTTTAGATTTAGGAAAGACTTGGGTAAATATTGGTTCGGTAACAGGGTTGTTGATTTGTGGAACCATTTACCACGTAACGTGGTGGAGGTGGGGTCCTTCGATTGTTTCAACCGTAGGATGGACATGTATATGAGTGGGATCGGGTGGTTATAAATAGGAGCTGCCTTGTATGGGCCAATAGGCCTTCTGCAGTTACCTTTGTTCTTTTAAGAACATAAGAACATAAGAACAAAGGTAACTGCAGAAGGCCTATTGGCCCATACGAGGCAGCTCCTATTCTATAACCACCCAATCCCACTCATATACTTGTCCAACCCGTGCTTGAAACAATCGAGGGACCCCACCTCCACAATGTTACGCGGCAATTGGTTCCACAAATCAACAACCCTGTTACTGAACCAGTATTTACCCAAGTCTTTCCTAAATCTAAACTTATCCAATTTATATCCATTGTTTCGTGTTCTGTCCTGTGTTGATACTTTTAATACCCTATTAATATCCCCTTTGTTATGTCCATTCACCCACTTGTAAACCTTTATCATGTCATCCCTAACTCTTCGCCTTTCCAGTGAATGCAACTTAAGCTTTGTTAATCTTTCTTCATATGAAAGATTTCTAATTTGGGGAATTAACTTAGTCATCCTACGCTGGACACGTTCAAGTGAATTTATATCCATTCTATAATATGGCGACCAAAACTGAACTGCATAATCTAAATGGGGCCTAACTAGAGCAAGATATAGCTTGAGAACCACACCAGGTGTCTTGTTACTAACGCTGCGATTAATAAATCCAAGTGTCCGATTTACCTTATTACGAACATTTATGCATTGATCCTTTTGTTTTAAATTCTTACTAATCATAAGAATTTTGTAGCACTGTATCAAAAGTTTTGTTAAAGTCAAAGTACACAACATCACAAACTTTACCACTATCACCTGCCTCCCTTATGCTGGAATAAAGTTATAGTAAATTTGTTAAACATGAACAGCCATTAGTAAAACCATGTTGTGAATCATTTATTAATTTAGGTTTTTTCAAGATGAAGACTAATAGTATTTGCAATTGTCGATTCAAGTAAATGTAATTTACTTGATTTTACGGTCGCAGCCTGGTCGACGACCGGGCTGCGGGGACGCTAAGCCCCGGAAGCACCTCAAGGTAACCTCAAGGTAACTTTCCCACAGTAAACGTTAGGCTAATTGGTCGATAATTTGACGCAAGTGATCTGTCTCTTTCCTTGAAAATTGGTACCACATTAGCAACCTTCCACGACTCTGGCACTCTGCCTGACTCTAATGATTTATTAAATTTGGTAGACAACGGCTTGCAAAACATTCTTTTTGCACCCTGGCAAACACTTCTTCCGGCCCAGGGGATTTGTTTGGCTTGAGTTTCACAATTTGTTTAATAACATCTCCCCTGATAACTGCTAAACTAGTTAACCTGTCCTCTTCCCATCCACATAGACTTGCTCGGCTAAAGGCATTATGTTAAGTTCCTCTTAGTAATACAGAGATAAAATATATATTAAAAATACTACTCATCTCTTCGTCATTATCAGTTATATGACCTGTCTCAATTTTTAATGGACCTATCCTTTCCCTAATCTCTGTTCAATATAACTGAAAAACTTTAGGATTTGTCTTTGCTAGCCCTTCTATGCGAACTTCACAGTTTCTTTTTGATCTCCTTATCTCTTTTTTTTTTTACATTTCTTAACAGTTGCACAATTCTTGTTTTAAATTGACTTTCCCAATTCCTAATCCCTTTGTACTAAGCTCTCTTTCTACCTATAAGGTTCTTCGGGTCCTTTGTTATCCATTTCGGGTCATTATTATTCGATCTATTAAATCTGTATGGTATACCACATTCCTGTACTTTGCTTAGAATATTTTAAAATAAGTTATATTCTGAATCCACATCGAAATCCCTTTTTACGTCACCCATTTCTGGGTTCACGTTTCGCTCCAAGACCGGCCCACCAACCATACCCAAGATTTTCCAATCTAATTCACCCACAAAAATTCTTAGGCAATTAATTTAGGCTTTAGGCTTTTCGAAAATCTGGCACTTTAAATGAATTTTCTCCTACAAATCTATTCTATTCTATTCTATTCTATGCTAAATCTGATTTATTGGTGATCATTGTTCCCTAGCTCACTTCCTATTTCGATGTCATTAATTTGTGTTTCCCTGTTAGTTAACACTAAGTCTAAAATAGTATTTTCACATGATGGTTCCTTAATGTATTGCTTAAGGAAGCAATCATCAATTAATTCTAGAAAATCTTCTGCTTCATTTTTCCCTGTTTTGTTAAGCCAGTTTATTCCACTAAAATTAAAGTAACTCATGACACAAATATTGCTTGACCTAGATGCTCTAGATAGTTCTTCCCATAGATGCTTTGCTTATATTCTGTCTCAGTTTGGCGGCCTGTATATAACTCCTATTATAAGATTTTTTAACTTTTTCGTTTATTTCTAGCCAAATAGTTTCTATGTGTTGCTCAGTTTTGATTACCTCTTTGAGACAACATTTCAAGGTTTCCCTAACTTATATGGCCACTTCCCCCTCCTCGTCTAATATATCTATCTGTGTGAAATAGTTTAGATCCATTTATTTGATATTCAGCTAATAGTTCTCTATTTTTTACATTCATCCATTTTTCGGTAATTGCAGTAATATCTATTTTTTCTGTACAGACAAGAGCATTTAAATAGTTTATTTTGTTTTTTTAGACTCTTACTGTTCTTATAATATACCTTAAGTGTGTTGTTATTTTGAGGCCCTTCTCCTTCCCTGTACATTTTGCCAATTTGTTTCCCCCCACAAACACATTTTTATTACCTCCTTTCTCCATATAAATTCACATAACACTATCTACTAACAGTTTAAACGCAACCGAACCCCTCCAACCACAGGAATCAACGAGTTGGCAGCAGCAACAACCCCAGCCCTAGATAAATGCACCCCATCCCGAGCATATGTCATTTCTTCCGTTGAAGTGTTCCCAGCTATCAATGAATGATATTGTATTTGATTTACAATATTTGTCCATATTTGTTATGTTCTTATGTATCATATCACCAGGTCACATGTGTACTTCAGTATTTGCAATGTATGCATGTGATCAATACGTAAATGAATGTACTTACGTCATATTGTTTTGAATCATGCGCTCAAAGAGAGACATCTCTAGTCCATATTTTTGGGCAAGTTCGTACACTGTCGCACTTGGCTGGAGCTGCTGATGGTCACCTGTCGACAAATATGAAACCTTACTATTTAAATATTGAAAAAGAATTTGATGAAGAATATTTAAAGGATACGGTGGCAGTGAAGTTCAATTGAAAAAAGCGCCAGAACACATAGCTGGGCATTCAAATTATCTAACACTTAGTCGGCATGGCTTCATCCAGAGCAGCAAACATGTGTACATAATGTATCTGGAACAGTTTCAGCCATTAAGGTGGATCACGGTAAAGATTTACTATAAAATTTCCACAACGACATGAGTCAGTTCCTGAGCCTGTCATTGTCTCTGCGAACTTTCCAAATTCTTCTTGTAGGATTAGTGTGTGTGGTGCATAATAAATGACAAAAAAAACAAGCTACAGCAATTAAATAAAATGGTGCATGATTTACCATATGTTGAACATACCGCTTAACCAATGACTCATATTTCCCTGTTGTCATTGAACATATATTTTCCCTAATAACATTATATATTACTTGCCAAGGTGCCTGAAATTCTTTTCATATATTTAATAAAGTTCCTTACTGAAGTTTGCTTTAAGAAATACTTGTGCATGTTATTGACAGTCCAGGAATATATTTAGTTGTAAATGGCTATGTGAGCATGGATTAGTACTCTAATCCCAACCTACTGAGCCCAGTTGGAAGGAGGCCAACTTAAAAAAAAAGTTTTGATTTTGTGTTAAGTACTGAACAAAATATAATATTAAGGCAAAGACTGTTGGAAATATCCAACACTTATTTACTAATCCCTAATACAATAGGATGTATTTCCTGTATTAGGCGTCATAATCATACAACACTCATTTACTAATCCTTAGTGAAATGAGATGTATTTCCTGTACTAAGTGTCATAATTAACTAACACTACTAATCCGTAGTTTAGTGATACAAAATTCATCGCATTAGGATGTGGAACGTCACACAGTTTTTCCTAGAATCATGGCAGTGTTGCGTCATCCAGTCACAGGGAATAATTTTCCACATATCTGTAGACCCAATAAAGTCCAACCATTTACTTTTCTTTATTAAGAATAATCATTTATTAATAAGTTTACTTCATTTAATATATTACTGTTTTCTGGAAATCGTTTATCCAGCTAAATAGCTGTTCCAGTGAGTAATATTATAATACAAATTATTCTTCATTTAAATCTTTCTCGTTTAATTTGCGCGGTCTGAATTAACCAACTTGCCCTACGGGAAAATATATTACCGTATAACACATTTATTTTTGACATAAATATTCGTCATAACACTTCCTTCCCTGTTTAGAATTAAATGAATAAATGTAATTAATGCTCGGGAGCTAAAGCTCCCTACTGAAAGCTTTTGCGCATGCGTCACCCGAGCAGGAAGGGGAGAGACACACGAGAACCACCATTGTATAGGTGTTCTGAAGTTGACTTTTCCACATTGGTCTAAATTTGGAGCATCTGGCTACCTACAGGCCCCAGACAGATTCCACAACTTCAATTATTTACGGACACCACCTTCGGCAGGGAAGAGAGGTATCCTTAACTGATTTTAGAGGCCTGTAAAATTTAATTAGGTTATTTCCCTGTCGTGACGATGTTTGGCAACATATAATCCTACGTAATTTTACTGTTGGTCCCCAAATCCATTTAGAATTTAGAATTAAATGAATGATTCTAGGGTTTGGAGTGAAATTTACCTAATATTTGTATTTCAGCTGGAGTACAAGCGTATGCAAGACAGTAACGTCTACCACGATCATGTGTTTCCTCCAGTAGCCTGTGCAACAAGTTTACATCTACGAGTATACGATTTGCAAGACGCACGCTGTGATACCTACTCCACAACTAAGCAGTTTTTCACGTTTCTAGTAGACAAACATTGCATTTAACTAACCATTGCATAATTAATGATTTATAATCTATATACATTCATCTATTATTCCCATCATGTATGCAATTTATTATACATTATATGCATTACGTAGATTAACCTCAAAGAAGACCCCCCCAAAATGTGTTAGAGAAAGTGGCTTTAAAACTTATAGAATTTACAGTTCATTATTGCATTCTGGTCCTTCGAGCATATTAGTATTATACATTATTTATTAGCATCAAACTAGAGCCAGATTTCCCCACAAAGACCTAACATTTTAAGACTTCGTATTGGGAAGCCGGAGTTCCCAGACCTGAGCTTTACACAATGTCAAGCTAACTCAGCAATAATCCGAGGTCAGTAGCTTTTAGCATTAACTACTGTAATTCACATTATTTGAATCAAGGACGTAGACAGCAAGTCACATACAATGCAAAAAAGTTTTATTTGTTAAAGCTCAGCAAACACTTTTTTAGATTTAAAACTTTTAAAAACTAAAAATTTTGTTTTAAATGCACTGTATATTATGTTAAAATTATTTGTGAATTTGTAAAATCGTTATAAAACTAGCATAACGTTTTAATAATATTTTTTATTTTGTGATTTAACGTTTCAGAGCAAACGTTTTTTATATAAATAATTATAATTATTTAATTATTGCAATAAATGGTTAATAATCTTTATTGAATTTAGATGAGAGAGAGAGACAGACAGACAGAGACAGAAAGGGACAGAGACAGAGACATTAAAAAGAATACAACTGATTATTTAAGCTTTCTGACACCAAGTTAATTTCTTAATTAGCAACATATTCATCGGTTCAATTATATATCTATTAAGTGCTTCCCAATCCGGAGCCAAGGTTTTCTTATGTGTTTTTCACCAGTAAACACAGAGTCTTAATAAACTATACTGTCCTGAACCATAAACCTGGCCAGGGTAACTTTAATACACTAACGTTCAAGTCCATCATGCACATTTGGTACAAAAGGATTAAGATTGGGGAAGTCAGTTTAGAACAAGAATTCGTTCAAATGGTTAGAAATGTTAAAAAGGAGATAAGAAGGGCAAAAGGAAACCATGAAATTCGCATAGCAGGGCAAGCAAAGACAAATCCTAAAGTGTTTTCTGTTATATCGAACAAAGATGAGGAGAAAGGATAGGTTCATTAAAACTGAGACAGGACAGATAACTGATAACGACGAAGAGATGAGTGGTATTTTTAATACAAAAATTATCTCGGTATTTACTAAAGAGGAACTTAACATTATGCCTTCAGCCAAACAAGTCTATGTCGGTAGCGAAGAGGATAGGTTGACTAGCTTAGCAGTTACCAGGGATGATGTTATTAACCAAATAGTGAAACTCAAGCCAAACAAATCCCTAGGGCCGGACGAAGTGTTTGCCAGGATGCTTAAAGAATGCAAAGAAGAGCTCTGCCAGCCATTGTCAACCATATTTAATAAATCATTAGAGCCAGGCAGAGTGCCAGAGTCGTGGTAGGTTGCAAATGTGGTACCAATTTTCAAGAAAGGAGATAGATTACTTGCATCAAACTGTCGCCCAATTAGCTTAACGTCTACTGTGGGAAAGTGACTTGAATAAAAAATTGCAAATATCATTCGTCTTCATCTTGAAAAACATAAATTAATAAATGATTTACAATATGGTTTTACAAATGGCAGTTCATGTTTAACAACTTTGCTATCATTTTATTCCATCATAGGTGAGGCAGTTGATAGTGGTTATCAGAGGTTGTACCTCTAGCTAGCTTACACATGATTGATAGAAGAAAGCATACCGTCAATTTGTTTTCAGATGCTTTCAGAGAGTGCATGGGAGTGCACTCACTCTGGCTTTCTTAAATATGGGAACTAGATGATGTTGCTTGGTGTCAGTGAAATACAGACACCCTCAGCTTTCCAGAAAACTTACAGTGGCTGCCGTAGCATTACTGGGAAAATAGTTACAGCATTTACATAGTTTTAAGCTCCAGTGCCTTGGAGACAGTGGACCATGGAGCGAGGGGGACATCTTAACGGCAAAGACTGCCTCACCCGCTCAACTCCTCAGTGTCCAGTGACACCGCGCTAATACTCCTCACTCCCACACGTGGGTTCCTGTGCACAAGGAACGTACCACGGGCAGTCGGTGTGTTGCTGCCTGATCTTCTGTCAACAGCTGGGTCTATTGAGAAAGAGTGAGAGAATTTGAGTGAATCTAAACCGGTCAGCAAAGTGAGTACTCATTAAATATTTCCTGTCATTATCAAGAAGTGCATTATTTCCTTGTGTTGATTTCAGTCAGCCGTTCGGCCTGGCGTTTTTCAGTAACCCGCAACGGGAGAGATACGTAGGTCGGAGAAAGCACATAGGTGAGGCAATTACAGTAAGTCTGTGTGATTACTGCATATTGGCCTGAAGTGTGTTTGTAATATTACACGTTTACCACATTTAGAATATTTTATGTTTATATAATTGTGTGTATTGATTTGTGAGGTTTAATATATACAACCACTGTACAGTATCCATTCCTTTTATGTATTCTTCCTTTATCGTTCCAGGAGACCACCAGTTTGTAAAGTAGGGGGGTGATTACCCATTTATCTTCTCTGTGTGTTTATTTATTTGTCTTTTTATAAAGTGACTGTGTTGTATGTGTTTATGGTATCACTGGAGTTTAGTGATGTGTTTTGCTACTGTGTCTGTTGGTCTACGTGACCCAGTGTTGTATTCAATTGTAATTATTTATTGAAGTGTACTAAATACCGTCATTAGTGAAATGTGAGGTAATTAACAACGGGATGGCTAATCAGTGTTCGTCAAGCGATCCTAGTGAGTAGCTCAGTGATAACGTAATTTTTTCGTGAGTCAATTAACTGTCAGTTTGACAGTAATTAGGTCAGTTGCTCACTGATTGCCAATTACCCAGTGTTTGATTACTTAACTTCGTTAAGCCCTGCTGGATTGCTTGACTGTGTTGAGAGATTGTAATTAACGTGAATTACCTTGCTTTTCTTTGACTGTCCAGGAGACAGTAATTAACGTAATTAGTGTTGCTAATTAACGTATTTGGTTGAGACGTGTTGTTTTGATTGAAATTGATTAGATCAATTGCCTTGTATTTGTCATAGTACCGTAATGTAATTGATTGTTTTGACTGCCATCCGGAGAGGACGAGCTTTAACGTAATTAACCTGTTGCAGGGAAGACTGTGTTGGTGACAGGTCTGCCTGTTGTGTCCTTGTTGTTATTATATTGCTGCCGCAGCTGTTGCGTACTGCTACTTGCGTCTGAGTGGTCGCCCACTGTTTCTGTTAGTTCATGTTGTACCCGCGAGCTGCCAGAACCAGAAGTTCGACTTTACTGGCTTGGATAGTATTGCAAGCGTGCCACAACGGACGATAACGTAACGTTAAACTATTGTGCCTTTGTATTATTATTAAGTTTTATGAATAAATGTTATTGTTACTAAACGACAATTGTCTTGTCGTCAACACCTTCAAATACATTTGTACCCATTATTAGACTCTGCCTTGCACTTGAAGTGAATTATATGTTGCTATGGATACTTGGACTCAAGCCAATTTTATTGCCACGCATCAATATAAATTTGGTGTGAGTACCTATCAGAGCTACCCCTCACAGCTGCCACCAGCAGATCGAGGAGCTCCACGACTCAGTCGATTTAGTGCCAAGGATTTGGACTCTGGCGGGCGGCTCTTCGCAACCTATTCAGATCTTAAAGTAACAAGCTGCACGCAGAGCACTTAATCATGTGAATGCAGCCCTTTCTGACTGAGATCACTTGTAGTAGTGCCATCGCAATAGGTCACCATCTCACATCTGGCCAACCTCATAGGCTGTAATCTCACAGTGGTAAGGTTTGTGATGTTGTGTACCTTGACTTTAGCAAAGCTTTTGACACAGTGCTACATGAAAGACTGATTAAAAAGTTCTCACAGTATATAGGGAGGCTATATATAGAGGCTCACGGTATATAGGGAGCTATATTAAGTTGGATTTAGAACATGACTATACCAAAGGAAACAAATAGTTAGTATAAGTGGGGTTAAGTTAGAGCAGGAAAATGTTGTGAGTGGAGTTCCTCAAAGCTCTGTTCTGGGACCTCTGTTATTCATAATACATATAAATGATTTAGATTCAGGTTTGAGCAGCAATATTTGCAAATTTGCCGATGATACAAAATTAGGGAGGGAAATAAATACGGAAAAGACTCACTGTCACTTCAAGACGATCTAAATAGGTTTTGAAATGGTCAAAAGATTGGCAGATGCAGTTTAATGTTGATAAATGTAAAGTTTTGAGGCTAGGAAATGATGATTGAGTTACAAGATACGAGTTAGATGGTGTTGAGATTATAGAGTCGGATTGCAAATGGGATCTGGAGATTATGATTAGTAAAAATTTAAAACCAAAAAATCTATTCATAGATGTTCGGAATAAGGCAAATAAGACACTGGGATTTGTTTATTGAAGCGTTATTAATAAGACACCTGGTGATGTTCTTCAGCTTTATCTTGCTCTTTTTAGGCCTCATTTAGATTACGCAGTTCAGTTCTTGTCGCTGTACTATAGAATGAATATAAATTCACTGGAACGCATCTAGTGTAGAATGACAAAGTTAATCCCCAAAATCTACCAAGGACATCCCATGGAAAGACATGATAATTCGGTTAGTAATCCATCAAAACCAGGCGATTTATCCTTTATTAAATTCATGACCACATCTCACATCTCTCCCTCATTAATGCCTTTCAAATATGACACGTTATCCACCTGGGTTAAAGTAGGGAAAAGGAGACTAGACCCGACCCCCTCCATCGGCAGAGATGGATGACTTATGGATGAACGTAATCGATCGCACGCTTAGCATGAGCCGGGTGCGAGATCCCGGCTGCAATCCTCTTGATGCGAGGAGAGTCCGAGGGACAACTAATTTTTTTATACTCTAGCTCTTAAACCCGGGCCATTCTACTGTAAACAGTCGTATTTTGTACGTTGTAAACTCTTAATTATTCCTGTTTATGAATTTGTAGTTAGCTGTTTTGGGAAACCTTAGTTAATACTTTTTGCCCCTAGACACAGGTACACGGTATCACAAACAGGGATCAATGACCACAGTGTTCCAGTCTCTGGAGTGGATGAAAATCCTCTTAGATGTATTGGGCTACTTAGATTTAATGGGTTACTTCTAATTTTGGTCATAGTAAAGTGTTGTGTCATAACAATTTTAATTTAACTTATCATATTTTGGACGAAGTTAAATGACACAGCATTTTCAAATTATTCCATTACCTTATGGGATTCTTATTAGCGAAATTTCAGAGTGTGGTGAAAGTGTGACGATAGTGATAAGTGAACAAGTGTGTGTGTGGGATGAATGCGAAGAGTGTGACTGATTGTGACGAGAGAGAGAGAGCGTAGGAGAGCGGATGAGCCTGGGTGACCTTCGACCCCTCACCCCATAGCCCAGTCAATACATTCCATTCAAATCCCGTTCATTCTTAATACACTTCTTTCATTTCCAGTGTCTTGCATGTTATGTTTTCAAATTATACTGTTACTCTCTCTCTCTTCCAATACTTTAACTTCGGTAGGACATCATAGTTCAAAAAAATAGTGACGTGTGCAATAGATCTTTACTATTATTATTTTAAATATTAAACTAAGGAATCTTACTGCAAAGTAACTTAGTTATATTTTCGTTACTCTGTATCAAAATCTTTCAAAGACATCTATATCATTTATATATCTTGCTAAGTTAATCTTGCAGGTTCTTTTCCGTTTTATATGGTATCAAACAATTTAAGGCATCTTTATAAAGTTAATCACCTGTTTCATAACATATCATCCACCACGTCTTTTTTCGTATCAAGCAATCACCAAACATCTCTATGCATGTAGACCAGACCACACACTAGAAATTGAAGGGACGACGACGTTTCGGTCCGTCCTGGACCATTCTCAAGTCGATCGACTTGAGAATGGTCCAGGACGGACCGAAACGTCGTCGTCCCTTCAATTTCTAGTGTGTGGTCTGGTCTACATACTTCAGCCACGTTATTGTGACTCATCGCCTGCATCTCTATGCATCTTTGTGTTTATGACTTATAAATGTTATTAAGTTTATAGATCTGCACACGCACACACACACACACACACACACACACACACACACACAAGGGGCCTCGTAGCCTGGTGGATAGCGCGCAGGATTCGTAATTCTGTGACGCGGGTTCGATTCCCGCACGAGGCAGAAACAAATGGGCAAAGTTTCTTTCACCCTGAATGCCCCTGTTACCTAGCAGTAAATAGGTACCTGGAAGTAGTCAGCTGTCACGGGCTGCTTCCTGGTGTGTGTGTGTGTGTGTGGTGTGGGAAAAAAAAAAAAAAAAAAAAAAAGTAGTTAGTAAACAGTTGATTGACAGTTGAGAGGCGGGCCAAAAGAGCAAAGCTCAACCCCCGTAAAAACACAACTAGTAAACACACACACACACACACACACACACACACACACACACACACACACACACACACACACACACACACACACACACACACACACACACACACACACACTCACACTCACCGCCTGTTGGCGGTGGCTGAGCGAACAGTACTCTAAACTCGTGGACCTAGGGACCGGGGTTCGATTCCTCGGCTCCACCGGAAAAACAAAGGACAGTCTCCTTCACCCTGATGCTCCTGTTACCTAGCATTAAATAGGTACCTGGGAGTTAGACAGTTGCTACGGGCTGCTTCCTAGTGTGTTTGTGTGAGTGTGTGAAAAAAAAGTAGTTAGTAACATTTGATTGACAGTTCAGAGGCAGGCCAAAAGAGCAGAGCTCAATCCCCCCAAGCACAACTAGGTGAATACAACTATGTAAATACAAACACACACACACACACACACACACACACACACACACACACACACACACACACACACACACACACACACACACACACACACAAGGCGGGATCCATGAGCCAATGCTCGATCCTGCAAGCACAAATAGGTGAATAGGTGAGTACACACACACACGCACACATGGCAGAGCCCAGTAGGCTCAGGAATCTGTGCACCAGTTGATTGACAGTTGAGAGGCGGGACCAAAGAGCCAAAGCTCAACCCCCCGCAAGCACAAATAGGTGAGTACACACACACACACACACACACACATAGAATGGATAAGGAACTACCTAACAGGAAGGAGCCAAAGAGTTACGGTAAGGGGCGAGAAGTCGGACTGGCGAACAGTAACAAGTGGAGTACCACAAGGATCGGTGCTGGGACCAATTCTATTTCTTGTATATGTTAACGACATGTTTACAGGCGTAGAGTCCTACATGTCGATGTTTGCGGAAGATGCAAAGTTGATGAGAAGAGTTGTGACAGATGAGGATTGCAGGATCCTCCAAGAGGACCTGAACAGATTGCAGAGATGGTCAGAGAAATGGCTACTAGAATTCAACACGAGCAAATGTAAAGTTATGGAAATGGGACTAGGAGATAGGAGACCAAAGGGACAGTACTCAATGAAGGGGAACAGCCTACCTGTAACGACGCGTGAAAGAGACCTGGGGGTGGACGTAACACCTAATCTATCTCCTGAGGCACATATTAATAGGATAACGACAGCAGCGTACTCTACACTGGCAAAAGTTAGAACATCATTCAGAAACCTAAGTAAGGAGGCATTTAGGGTGCTTTACACTGCCTACGTAAGGCCAGTCTTAGAGTATGCCGCCTCATCATGGAGTCCCCATCTGAAGAAGCATATAATGAAATTGGAAAAGGTTCAGAGGTTTGCAACGAGACTCGTCCCAGAGCTACGAGGGATGGGGTATGAAGAGCGCCTGAGGGAACTGTGCCTTACGACACTAGAAAGAAGAAGGGAGAGGGGGGACATGATAGGAACGTATAAGATACTCAGAGGAATTGACAGAGTGGACATAGACGAAATGTTCACACGGAATAGTAACAGAACGAGAGGACATGGATGGAAGCTTGAAACTCAGATGAGTCACAGAGATGTTTGGAAGTTTTCTTTTAGCGTGAGAGTAGTGGGGAAATGGAATGCACTTCAGGAACAGGTTGTGGAAGCAAATACTATTCATAATTTTAAAACCAGGTATGATAGGGAAATGGGACAGGAGTCATTGCTGTAAACAACCGATGCTCGAAAGGCGGGATCCAAGAGTCAATGCTCGATCCTGTAAGCACATATAGGTGAGTACATATAGGTGAGTACACAGCCGGGAGACGGTAGGGGACACACACGATTAAGTGAGGTCTGCGGAAATTCGCCAATTTCTCGGGACATTGAAGGAGTATAGAGCCTAGATCATAGTATTTGGCCTCTCGCAGTGTGTAGCTAGCAGGGTGCTACATAGCATAGTCATATCGCTAGCGATAGTGCGAAGAAACAAAGTGGAGCTACTGGCACCACCAGAGCATATAAGTGTGGAGGACTGCGTGAAGCGACCTGACCTGAGACCAGGTGGGACGACCCGCCGTGGAACTGCCTGATTGTGTTTGTTGAGTGGTGACTGTGATCTGTGGTAAAGTAAATTAGTGAACTGTGACTGACTCCAGAGCTTTGTGTAGATAGAGAAGAACAGACTTCATCAATCTACTAGCACTTAGTGAATCACCTAGTGGGAGACAACGACGGATAACCATCGTCATCATACATCGTCATTACTCATCTGGTTGTGTGAGCGGGAGGCAGACTGGTGTGTACCCCCTCTCTGGTCAATTAATCAGGTGTAAAGATCGAGGTAAAATATTATCAAATTCTTGTTCAGGATATCATATATATTTAAAATCTCAACGTGGCTCATTTAGGTAGAGGTAACGCTTGAGGGGACTCGTGACACACGCACGCATGCGCACGCACGCGCACGCACGCGCACGCACGCACGCCCAAGTACATATGCATGCACGCACATGCAAAAACGCACACACATACACACACACATGTGTGTGATGTGGTGGAGGCTGACTCCATACACAGTTTCAAATGTAGATATGATAGAGCCCAGTAGGCTCAGGAATCTGTACACCAATTGATTGACGGTTGAGAGGCGGGACCAAAGAGCCAGAGCTCAACCCCCTCAAGCACAATTAGGTGAGTACAATTAGGTGAGTACACAAACGTTCAGTCAGGGAAGAAAGGATTAACACCTTTTGTGGAAAGAGCCAATCCATTACTATACCCCACCTCCTCTCTTACCCCCCATCTGACCTGACCTGACCTGGTCGCCACCACCGCCCCCCCCCACCCCCCAGTCCCCCGCATCCCCCTTATACATACTCTCTCTCTCTCTCTCTCTCTCTCTCTCTCTCTCTCTCTCTCTCTCTCTCTCTCTCTCTCTCTCTCTCTCTCTCTCTCTCTCTCTCTCTCTCTCTCTCTCTTTATCTCTCTCTCTTTATCTCTCTCTCTCTCTCTCCCTCCCTCTCTCTTTATCTCTCTCTCTTTATCTCTCTCTCTCTCTCCCTCCCTCTCTCTTTATCTCTCTCTCTTTATCTCTCTCTCTCTCTTTCTCTCTTTCTCTCTCTCTCTCTCTCCCTCTCTCCCTATCTCTCTCTCCCCCACCCCACTCTGCCCTTCTGACGAATCCTATCGCGGCACAACTAGAAACAGGGTCAAGCATGACAGCTAGAAGCAACAGGGGAACAGGGAAAAGTTCAGGCGACAAAATGAAGAAAATGTTCGCCCAGTTTCTGGAGGACATGAAGAGTGAGATGCAGGAAATGATGCAGGAAATGAAGAATGAAATAAGCAACCTAAAAAGAGAGCTGACAGCAGCAAAGGAGGAGATTAGAGCCCTCAAAGAGAACAGTATCGATGCTGAGACTCAGATAATCACCCAGGGAGAAGGTGGTAATAGTACTTTGGAAGAGAATGCCACATTAAAAGCAACATTTGCAGAAATGCTAAAAAAAAACTCTGAAGTAATGTCTGCAGTGATGGAGGTAGCCATGAAAGCAGCCACCTCACAGGAAGCAGCACGATCCACTAGCCAGCTGCTGGAAAGGAAAAGAGCAGTGGTAGCTGTAGGTATTAAAGAGCAGGAAGGCTCTAATAGAAATGAGTGGAATGATAAGGACAAAGCGACAGTGAATGAAATACTGAAGGCACTAGACATGGAAGGGGCTGAGCATAGCATTGAGGTTTTCAGGTTAGGCTGGTATAAAAAAGACCGAGACCGTGTGTTAAAGATAGTGTTTGCAAACGAGAACACAAAGGACACGATTCTAACAAAGAAAAGCCACCTGCAACATGTGGGAGAATTAAAAAAAGGTATTCCTCCAGAGGGACATGACGAGGGAGGAGAGGGCCATGGCAGCAGAAGCAAGGAAGAAGCGCAGGGTGAGAGGGGGAAAACCAGGAAACCACAGCTCCCAACACATCACCCCCGAGGCGAGGGGGGGGGGAACCCACAACCAGCTACCCAGTAACACCAGTGGGGAGGGCAACCCCACCACCCTCCTCTGCATAGAAAACCCCCCTTTCCCTCCTGTCCTCCCGCACCGTTCACCCCATACCCTCCCTGTCCTTCCCCCTTCACTTGACCCCCCACCCCTCATCCCAGTATCATCTGCAACCCTGGTATCCACCTCACAAAACCTCACACCCATGGCACAGCTTCCTCCACCAGCAGAACATTCACCAAGGAGGAGATTTGAGAAGGGACAGAAGAAAGTGAGCCTCAAGGCAATGTACACTAACATAGACGGTATTACAAATAAAGCAAATGAACTTGGAGAATGGGTACTAGAGGAAAACCCAGACATAATAGCTCTCACAGAAACAAAGCTGACGAAAACAATAACAAATGCAGTGTTCCCACAGGACTATTATGTTATGGGGAAAGAGAGAGAAGGAAGAGGTGGGGGGTGGTGTAGCTCTGCTGGTAAGAAAAGGCTGGGATTTTGAGGAGTTGGTTGTTCAGGGATGTGAAGGTTTCAGTGACTACATAATAGGAACAATAACAACTGGAGGGCAAAAAATTATATAGTCGTAGTCATATATAATCCGCCACCAAATGACAGAAGACCCAGACAGGAATATAATAGAAACAATATGGACACCATTAACATAATAGAGAGAGCAGCTTCTGTTGCTAGCAGGAATGGATCTGGACTACTAATCATGGGAGACTTCAACCATGGGAAGATAGATTGGGAGAACAGAGACCCGCATGGAGGACCAGAAACATGGAGAGCTAAGCTGCTGGACGTGGCAACAAGAAACTTTCTAAGCCAGCACATCAAGGATCCAACAAGAATGAGAGAAGAGGATGAACCAGCAATGCTTGATCTGATATTTACCCTAAATGAGTGGGATATAAGGGAAGTCAAGATGGAAGCGCCCTTGGGAATGAGTGATCACAGTGTATTGAACTTTGAGTACCTGGTAGAGCTAGGAATTCCCCCCCCCCCCCCAAAAAAAAAGAACTAGGAAACAAAAGGCTGGCATACCGAAAGGGAAATTATGAGGAGATGAGAAGCTTCCTAAGGGAAATACCTTGGGACACAGACCTCAGAGCTAAGTCTGTACAAGATATGATGTACTATGTCACCCAAAAGTGTCAGGAGGCAGTAAGCAGCTACATCCCGGCAAAAAAGGCAAAATATCCGAGAAGCAAAAGAAGAATCCATGGTATAATAGGGCATGTATGGAAGCAAAGAAACTGAACAAAAGGGTGTGGAGGAACTTCCCGAATAACAGAACACCAGAAAGCAGAGAGAGATACCAGAGAACCAGGAATGAGTATGTCAGGGTGAGAAGAGAAGCAGAGAAAAGTTATGTAAATGATATAGCAAACAAAGCCAAGACCGAACCAAAGCTACTCCACAGTCACATCAGAAGGAAAACAACAGGGAAAGAACAGGTAGTGAAACTTAGAACAGGCGAGGACAGGTATACAGTGAATGACAAAGAGGTGTGTGATGAACTCAACAAGAGGTTCCAAGAGGTCTTCACAACAGAACAAGGTGAGGTCACTGTGCTAGGAGAATGGGAAGTAAACCAGGCGGCCTTTAAAGAGTTTGAAATTACGAGAGAGGAGGTCAAGAGACACCTGCTGGACCTGGATGTTAGAAAGGCTGTTGGTCCAGACGGGATCTCGCCATGGGTACTGAAAGAGTGTGCAGAGGCACTTTGCTTGCCACTCTCCATAGTGTATAGTAGGTCACTGGAGACGGGAGACCTACCAGAAATATGGAAGACGGCGAATGTGGTCCCAATATACAAAAAGTGCGACAGGCAAGAGGCACTGAACTACAGGCCAGTATCCTTGACTTGTATACCATGCAAGGTGATGGAGAAGATCGTGAGAAAAAACCTGGTAGCACATCTGGAGAGAAGGGACTTCGTGACAAATCGACAACATGGGTTCAGGGAGGGTAAATCTTGCCTGACTGGCTTAATAGAATTCTATGACCAGGTAACACAGATTAAGCAATAAAAAGAGGGCTGGGCGGACTGCATTTTCTTGGATTGTCGGAAAGCCTTTGACACAGTACCGCATAAGAGGCTGGTACATAAGCCTGAGAGACAGGCAGGTGTAGCTGGTAAGGTGCTCCAGTGGATAAGGGAGTACCTAAGCAATAGGAAGCAGAGAGTTACGGTGAGGGGTGAGACCTCCGATTGGCGTGAAGTCACCAGTGGAGTCCCACAGGGCTCTGTACTCGGTCCTATCTTGTTTCTGATATATGTACATGATCTCCCGGAGGGTATAGATTCATTTCTCTCAATGTTTACGGACGATGCCAAAATTATGAGAAGGATTAAGACAGAAGAGGACTGTTTGAGGCTTCAAGAAGACCTAGACAAACTGCAGGAATGATCGAACAAGTGGTTGTTAGAGTTTAACCCAACCAAATGTAAAATAATGAAGATAGGTGTAGGGAGCAGGAGGCCAAATACAAGGTATCATCTGGGAGAGGAAATTCTACAGGAGTCAGAGAAAGAAAAAGACTTGGGAGTTGATATCACGCCAGACCTGTCTCCTGCAGCACATATCAAGAGGATAACATCAGCGGCATATGCCAGGCTGGCCAACATACGAATGGCATTCAGAAATTTGTGTAAAGAATCATTCAGAACTTTGTATACCACGTATGTCAGGCCAATCCTGGAGTATGCAGCCCCAGCATGGAGTCCATATCTAGTCAAGGATAAGACTAAACTGGAAAAGGTTCAAAGATTTGCCACCAGACTAGTACCCGAGCTGAGAGGTATGAGCTACGAGGAGAGACTACGGGAATTAAACCTCACTTCGCTGGAAGACAGAAGAGTTAGGGGGGGACATGATCACAACATTCAAGAATCTCAAGGGAATTGATAGGGTAGATAAAGACAGGCTATTTAACACAAGGGGCACATGCATAAGGGGACACAGGTGGAAACTGTGCGCCCAAATGAGCCACAGAGATATTAGAAAGAACTTTTTTAGTGTCAGATTGGTTGACAAATAGAATGCATTAGGAAGTGATGTGGTGGAGGCTGACTCCATACACAGTTTCAAGTGTAGATATGATAGAGCCCAATAGGCTCAGGAATCTGTACACCTGTTGATTGACGGTTGAGAGGCGGGACCAAAGAGCCAGAGCTCAACCCCCGCAAGCACAACTAGGTGAGTACACACACACACACACACACACACACACACACACACACACACACACACACACACACACACACACACACACACACACACACACACACACACAACCACACACACACATGCACACACCTAGTAGCCTGGTTGGAGGCCTGGTAACCTGGTGGATAGCGAGCAGGACTCGTAATTCAGTGGCGTGGGTTCGATTCCCCCACTAGGCAGAAACAAATGGGCCAAGTTTCTTTCATCTTAAATGCCCCTGGTACCAAGCAGTAAATAGGTACCTAGGAGTTAGTCAGCTGTCATGGGCTGCTTCCTGGGGTGTGTGTGTGTGTGTGGTGTGGAAAAAAAGTAGTTAGTGAACAGTTGATTGACAGTTGAGAGGCGGGCCGAAGGAGCAAAGCTCAACCCCCACAAACACAACTAGGTGAATACACACACACACACACACACACACACACACACACACACCCACACATGAACTATTCAACACTGGTGGGACGCGAACAAGGGGACACAGGTGGAAGCTGAGTACCCAAATGAGCCACAGAGACGTTAGAAAGAACTTTTTCAGTGTCAGAGTAGTTAGTAAATGGAATGCATTAGGAAGTGATGTGGTGGAGGCTGACTCCATACACAGTTTCAAATGTAGATATGATAGAGCCCAATAGGCTCAGGAATCTGTACACCAGTTGATTGACGGTTGAGAGGCGGGACCAAAGAGCCAGAGCTCAACCCCCGCAAGCACAATTAGGTGAGTACACACAGTCCGGTCCGGTCCGGTTGGTCCGGACACACACCGGTTGGTCCGGTCGTGATGGTCAAGCGGATTAAGGCGTCCCTGTACATGCCAGTTGCGTTGCTCCTGGCAGTATGGGTTCGAGTCACTTCTGGGGTGTGAGTTTTCAGTTGTATATAGTCCTGGGGACCATTCAGGCTTGTTTGCATATATATATATATATATATATATATATATATATATATATATATATATATATATATGTCGTACCTAGTAGCCAGAACGCACTTCTCAGCCTACTATGCAAGGCCCGATTTGCCTAATAAGCCAAGTTTTCATGAATTAATATATTTTCTCTAATTTTTTTCTTATGAAATGATAAAGCTACCCATTTCATTATGTATGAGGTAATTTTTTTTTTATTGGAGTTAAAATTAATGTAGATATATGACCGAACCTAACCAACCCTACCTAACCTAACCTAACCTATCTTTATAGGTTAGGTTAGGTTAGGTAGCCGAAAAAGTTAGGTTAGGTTAGGTTAGGTAGGTTAGGTTGTCGAAAAATATATATATATATATATATATATATATATATATATATATATATATATATATATATATATATATATATTTATTTTATCTCTTTTTTTTTAATATTTCAAATAGAGTGGTAGACGGTTGGAACAAGTTAAGTGAGAAGGTGGTGGAGGCCAAGACCGTCAGTAGTTTCAAAGCGTTATATGACAAAGAGTGCTGGGAAGACGGGACACCACGAGCGTAGCTCTCATCCTGTAACTACACTTAGGTAATTACACACACACACACACACACACACACACACACACACACACACACACACACACACACACACACACACACACACACACACACACACACACACACTTGCTTTTTAATTTTCTTGGATATAAGTTAACAAATGGAAACGAACCTCAAAGGAGATATTTGGCTCATGTGGGGACTAGTTTGTGGCGCCGAAGTGTGAAAAAAACACTCCGCCCTACACCGAGACAACTCCCCACCCCCTTCTTTCACCCCCATCCCCTCTCATCATAGCACCAACAGTACACACACAGCCTCCCAACCATATGGTCCACACCCTCCCAGAACCCTTTCACTCTAATCCGCCTCACACACCCTCACCATCCTTCCCTCTTTCCCACTTCCCCGCCATACACACACACACCTCTCTCTCTCTCTCTCTCTCTCTCTCTCTCTCTCTCTCTCTCTCTCTCTCTCTCTCTCTCTCTCTCTCTCTCTCTCTCTCTCTCTCTCTCTCTCTCTCTCTCTCTCTCTCTCTCTCTCTCTCTCTCTCTCTCTCTCTCTCTCTCTCTCTCTCTCTCTCTCTCTCTCTCTCTCTCTCTCTCTCTCTCTCTCTCTCTCTCTCTCTCTCTCTCTCTCTCTCTCTCTCTCTCTCTCTCTCTCTCTCTCTCTCTCTCTCTCTCTCTCTCTCTCTCTCTCTCTCTCTCTCTCTCTCTCTCTCTCTCTCTCTCTCTCTCTCTCTCTCTCTCTCTCTCTCTCTCTCTCTCTCTCTCTCTCTCTCTCTCTCTCTCTCTCTCTCTCTCTCTCTCTCTCTCTCTCTCTCTCTCTCTCTCTCTCTCTCTCTCTCTCTCTCTCTCTCTCTCTCTCTCTCTCTCTCTCTCTCTCTCTCTCTCTCTCTCTCTCTCTCTCTCTCTCTCTCTCTCTCTCTCTCTCTCTCTCTCTCTCTCTCTCTCTCTCTCTCTCTCTCTCTCTCTCTCTCTCTCTCTCTCTCTCTCTCTCTCTCTCTCTCTCTCTCTCTCTCTCTCTCTCTCTCTCTCTCTCTCTCTCTCTCTCTCTCTCTCTCTCTCTCTCTCTCTCTCTCTCTCTCTCTCTCTCTCTCTCTCTCTCTCTCTCTCTCTCTCTCTCTCTCTCTCTCTCTCTCTCTCTCTCTCTCTCTCTCTCTCTCTCTCTCTCTCTCTCTCTCTCTCTCTCTCTCTCTCTCTCTCTCTCTCTCTCTCTCTCTCTCTCTCTCTCTCTCTCTCTCTCTCTCTCTCTCTCTCTCTCTCTCTCTCTCTCTCTCTCTCTCTCTCTCTCTCTCTCTCTCTCTCTCTCTCTCTCTCTCTCTCTCTCTCTCTCTCTCTCTCTCTCTCTCTCTCTCTCTCTCTCTCTCTCTCTCTCTCTCTCTCTCTCTCTCTCTCTCTCTCTCTCTCTCTCTCTCTCTCTCTCTCTCTCTCTCTCTCTCTCTCTCTCTCTCTCTCTCTCTCTCTCTCTCTCTCTCTCTCTCTCTCTCTGAAGAACTGAGGGTGATGAGGGAGACAGTAGCCAACCTGCAGGATGAACTAAGGGCAGCAAAGCAGGAGATAAGATGTCTGACGGAGACTCCTCTGCAATACCAGACACAAACCGTACCTCAGGGAGACGGGATTGCTACTGTGGAGGGGACCTCCACAACACAGCTCTCATTTGCTGAAATGCTTAAAAAGAGCCCTGAATCTAGGTCTGTAGTTAGGGAAGTTGCCATGGAAGTGGCTTCCTCTCAGGAAGCAGCTAGATGTACTAGCCAGCTGATAGAGAGAAAAAGAGCAGTAGTAGTAGCAGGCATTAAAAAGCAAACAGGGACCAGCCCAAAGGAGCGAAGAGACAAGGACAAAAACATAGTTACCGAGATTCTTAAAGAGGTAAGGATGGAGGGATGAACAAAATGTTGAAAAGGTTTTCAGGCTTGGAAAGTACAACAAGGACAGAGACCGGATGATAAAGGTGGTATTCATGAGCGAAATCACGAAAGAGGAACTGTTAGCAAGGAAGAGTGGTCTAGCAAATGTACAGAAGTTCAAAAAAGTATTTCTGCAGAGGGATATGACAAGGGAAGAGAGAAAGCAGGCAGCAGACGCGAGGAAGGAGCGAAGGGAGAGAGAAAGGAATCAGAGAGCCACAACCCCGAACCCTACAATCCCAAAGGGGGGAGTGGGGAACCCTCCTCAAACAGTGCAATAGCCACAGGGAGTGGGGCACCACCCCCCACATTTTACCCAACAGACACCCTACCTGCCCCATCCCCTGTCAGCCCACCACTAAGTAGCCACCTAAGGCAACCTACCCCCACCCATCCCCCTATTCCCATGCACCCCCCCTCCTCCCACTACCCCCTTCCCCCAGGACCTTTCTTCTTCCCCATCCCCCAAGCCCTCCCGTCTCTCCCACCCCCAAGCCCTCCGTTCTCACCCGCCACTCTTATCCCCCCACTCTCCACCACCCCACCTAAGCCTTCCCCTCTCCACCACTTCCCTAAACCCTTCCCTCTTCTTCACCCACCTCAGCCTTCTCTTTCCCCCCACGCCTTCAGCCCTTTTCTGCCCCCCCAAACCCCCCCTTCTCCCCATCCTCCCAAGCCTCTCCTCCCCCCCATGCTCCCCCTCTCACCCCCAACCCTCCCCCTCTCACTCTCCCCCCCTACCGTCCCCCTCTCACTCACCCCCCTACCCTCCCCTTCTCACTCCCCCCCTTACCCTCCCCCTCCCCCCCCCCCAAGCCCTTCCTCCTCCACCAGTCTCCCCGTACCAGATCTTCCCAGCTCCCGCTCACCCCAGATCCCACAGGTCCCCCCCCCCCAGAGGAGAAGCAGAAGAGAGTCAATTTCAGGGTAATGTACTCAAACATAGATGGAATCACAAGCAAGGCAAGTGAACTAAGGGAAAGGGCACAAGTAGTGAACCCAGATGTAATCGAACTCACTGAAACAAAACTCTCTGGAATCATAACGAATGCCGTGCTTCCCCTGGAGTACACAGTAATAAGAAAAGAGATGGAAGGTAGGGGAGGAGGTTCAGTGGCCCTACTCATGAGAAAGGAATGGAGTTTTAAGGAGATGGCTATACCGGGCTGTAAGGGTTTCAGTGACTACATAGCAGGCACCATGATAATGGGAGGACAAAGAATAGTAGTAGCAGTAATATATAACCCTCCACCAAATGACAGAAGACCCAGTCAAGAGTACGAAAACAACAACATGGCAGTTAAAACTATAATTGAGGGGGCAGAATCTGCTGCCTGTAGAAATAGATCCCACCTGCTCATCATGAGGGACTTCAATCACAGAAGGATTGACTGGGAGAACAAGGAACCGCATGGAGGCGAAGGTACATGGAGAGCCAAACTACTGGAGGTGGTGACTAGAAATTTTTTAACCCAGCATGTCAGAGAACCCACAAGGATGAGAGGAAATGACGAACCAGCGAGACTTGACCTAGTATTCACTCTGAACGACTCCGACATAAGAGAAATCGGTTTTGATGCCCCAGTAGGAATGAGAGACCACAGTGTACTGGTGTTTGAGTACTTGATTCAAGAAGGGTTATTGAACTCGAGGAGGGATACTGAAAACAAAAGGTTAGCATACCAAAAGGGAAACTTTGAGGAGATAAGAAAATTCCTAAAAGATATAGCATGGGAAACAGAGCTCAGGGGAAAGACGGCCCAAGACATGATGGATTACATCACGCAGAAGTGCAAGGATGCAGCAAACAAGTTTGTCCCAGTCCAAAAGGAAAACAGTGAAATGAAGATGAGAAACCCATGGTTTAATCAGAGATGTAGGCTAGCTAAGCAGCAAAGTAAAAGGGCATGGAGAAACTATAGGAATAACAGGACACTTGAAAGCAGAGAAAGATATCAGAATGCCAGGAATGAATATGTCAGGATGAGACGAGAGGCAGAAAGTCAATACGAAAATGACATCGCAAGCAAGACAAAGACTCAGTCTAAATTGCTGCATAGCCACATCAGCAGAAAACCAACAGTAAAGGAACAGGTTATGAAATTAAGAATAGGGGAAGAAGGATTCACTACAAACGACAAAGAAGTGTGTGAGGAACTGAATAAGAAATTCCAGGAGGTCTTCATCTTAGAGCAAGGAAAAATCCCAGAGATAGGAGAGGGAATAACTAACCAGGAACCACTGGAAGAGTTTGAGATTACCAGCGGGAAAGTAAGGAAGTGTTTACTATAGTTGGATGTGACAAAGGCTATAGGCCCTGATGGAATCTTCCCTTGGATACTAAAGGAAGGAGCCGAAGAACTGTGCCTGCCACTCTCCATAGTGTACAACAAATCACTGGCAACAGGGGAACTGCCAGAAATTTGGAACGCAGCTAACGTAGTCCCGATATACAAGAAAGGGGATAGACAGGAGGCACTGAACTACAGGCCAGTGTCCCTAACCTGCATACCATGCAAGCTGACGGAGAAGATTGTGTGAAGAAAGCTAGTGGAACATCTGTAGCGAAAGAACTTTGTAACACAGCATCAACATGGGTTCAGGGATGGCAGGTCCTGCCTCACAGGGTTACTTGAATTCTATGACCAGACAAGAAAGAGAAGAGTGGGCAGACTGCATATTTTTGGATTGTCAGAAAGCCTTTGATACAGTACCACACAAGATACTAGTGAAAAAGCTGGAGATGCAGGCCGGTGTGAAAGGGAAGGTACTCCATTGGATAAAGGAGTACCTAAGCAACAGGAGACAACGAGTCAGTGTGAGTGGTGAGGTATCAGATTGGCTAGACGTTACAAGTGGAGTCCCGCAGGGGTCAGTCCTTATACCTATACTGTTTTTGATACATGTCAATGATCTCCCAGAGGGTCTAGAATCGTTTCTCTTAATGTTTGCTGATAATGCAAAAATTATGAGGAGGATTGAAACAGAGGATGATAGTAGGAGGCTACAAGATGACCTAGACAGACTGAGTAAATGGTCCAACAAATGGCTGTTGAAGTTCATCCCGAGTAAATGCAAAGTAATGAAACTAGGCAGTGGAAACAGGAGGCCAGACACAGGATACTGAATAGGAGATGAAGTACTTAATGAAACGGACAGAGAGAAAGATCTAGGAGTTGATATCACACCAAACCTGTCTCCTGAACCCCACATAAAAAGAATAACGTCTTCGGCATATGCGAGGCTGGCTAACATCAAAACAGCATTCAGGAACCTGTGTAAGGAATCATTCCGAATCTTGTACACCACATATGTAAGACCAATCCTGGAGTATGCGGCCCCAGCATGGAGCCCATACCTTGTCAAGCACAAGACGAAGCTGGAAAAAGTCCAAAAGTATGCCACTAGACTAGTCCCAGAACTAAGAGGCATGAGTTAAGAGGAAAGGCTGCGGGAAATGCACCTTACGACCCTAGAGGACAGAAGAGTAAGGGGATACATGATCACAACCTCCAAAATCCTCAGGGGGAATCGACCGGGTAAACAAGGATAAAGTATTCAACACTGGTGGCACGCGAACAAGGGGACACAGGTGGAAACTGAGTACCCACATGAGCCACAGGGACATTAGAAGGAACTTTTTAAGTGTCAGAGTAGTTAAGGGATGGAATGCATTAGGCAGTGATGTGGTGAAGGCTGGCTCCATACACAGTTTCAAATGTTGATATGATAGAACCCAGTAGGCTCAGGCACCTGTACACCAGTTGATTGACAATTGAGAGGCGGGACAAAAGAGCCAAAGCTCAACCCCCGCAAGCACAAATAGGTGAGTACACACACACACACACATAGTGTGTGTGTGTGTGTGTGTGAATAGCACACCACGTGTGCACACCTTCGCATAGAAACCCTCCCTTCCCCTCACCCTACCTGCCCCCACTCAAATGCTCACCCCCTCCTTCCCCCACACCCCATTCCTACCCTGTCACCCCACCCCCATTCCCACCATGTTCCCTCTCCCGCCTTTCTTCCCTTGTTCCCCCTCCCCCTTTATCCCATACCCTCCCTATCCCTCCTCCCCCCTCACCCTGTATCCTCCATACCCTCCCTATCCCTCCTCCCCCCTTCATCCTGTATCCTCCATGTTCCCATAATCTCCTTACCTCATACCCTACCTATCCCCCCTTCCCTTGAACCCCCACCCTCACCTCAAAATCCTCTGAGACCCTGTAAACCACCTCACAGATCTTCACTCCCAGGGAACAGCTTTCCCCACCAGCAGAACGCTCACCAAGAAGGGGACAAGAAAATGAATAATAGAAAGTGAGCTTCAAGGCAATATATGCTAACATAGATGGGATTACAAATAAAAGAAGTGAATTCGGAGAATGGGCACTAGAAGAAAACCCAGACATGATAGCACTCACAGAAACAAAGCTAACGAAATCCATAACAAATGCAGTGTTTCCACAGGACTACTATGTAGCGAGGAAAGAGAGAGAAGGAAGAGGAGGAGGTGGTGTAGCTTTGCTGATGACAAAAGGTTGGAGTTTTGGAGAGATGGTTAATCAGAGCTATGAAGGTTTCAGTGACTACATATCAGACACCATAGCAACTGGAGGACAGAAAATTATAGTAACAGTCATATATAAACCCCCCCCCCCCCCACCAAACGACAGAAGACCCAGACAGGAATATGATAGAAACAACATAGCCACCATTAACATAAGAGAGAGAGCAGCTTCTGTGGCTAGCAGGAACGGATCCAGACTACTAATCATGGGAGACGTCAACCACGGGAAGATAGGTTGGGAGAACAGAGACCGACATGGAGGAACACACACATGGAGACCTAAGCTGCTGGACCTGGCAACAAGAAACTTTCTAAGTCAACACGTCAAGGGACCAACAAGAATGAGAGGAGAGGATGAACCAGCTTTGCTTGATCTGATATTTAACCTAAATGAGTCGGATATAAGGAAAGTTAAGGTGGAAGCCCTTTGGGAATAAGTGATCATAATGTATTGAGCTTTGAGTACCTAGTTGAGCTAGGAATTATCTCCCCCAAAAAAGAACTGGGAAACAGAGGGCTGGCGTATCGTAAGGGAAACTATGAGGAGATGTATAAATTTCTAACGGATATACCATGTGACACAGAACTTGGAACTAAGTCCATACAAGACATGATGGATTATGTCACCCAAAAGTGTCAGGAGGCAGTAAACAGGTTTATCCCGGCACGACAGGAAAAAACCGAGAAGCAAAAGAAGAATCCGTGGTTTAATAGGGAATGTATGGAAGCAAAGAAACTGAACAAAATGGCGTGAAGGAACTTTCGTAATAACAGAACACCAGAAAGTAGAGAGAGATAGCAGAGAACCAAGAACGAGTATGTTAGTGTGAGAAGAGCAGCTGAGAAAAGGTATGAAAATGATATAGCTAAATAGCCTAGACCGAACCTAAGCTACTACACAGTCACATCAGGAGTAAAACAACAGTGAAGGAACAGGTGATGAGACTTGGAACGGGTGAGGACAGGTACGCAGAGAATGACAAAGAGATGTGTGAAGAATTCAGTAAAAGGTTCCAGCAGGCCTTTACAGTAGAACAAGGAGAGGTCACGGCTCTAGGAGAGGTGGCAGCAAACCAGGCGACCTTGGAAGGGTTCGAAATTACAAGAGATGACGTCAAGAGGCATCTATTGGTGCTGGACGTGAGAAAGGCTGTTAGGCCGGACGGAATCTCACAATGGGTATTGAAAGAGTGTGCAGGAGCGCTTTGTTTCCACTCTCCATAGTGTATAGTAGTTCACTGGAAACGGGAGACCTACCAGAAATATGGAAAACGGCTACTTTAGTCCCAATATACAAAAAGGGTGACAGACAGGAGGCACTAAACTTCAGGCCAGTGTCCTTAACTTGTATACCATGCAAGGTGATTGAGAAGATCGTGAGAAAAAACCTAGTAACACATCTGGAGAGAGTGGACTTCGTGACAACCCATCAACATGGGTTCAGGGAGGGTAAATTTTGCCTTACAGGCTTAATAGAATTCTACGATCAAATGACAAAGATTAAGCAAGAAAGAGAAGGATGGGCGGACTGCATTTTGTTGGACTGTCGGGAAGCCTTTGACACTGTACCCCATAAATGGCTGATGCATAAGCTGGAGAAACAGGCAGGAGTAACTGGTAGGGAGCTCCAGTGGATAAGGAAGTACTTAAGCAATAGGAAGCAGAGAGTTACAGTGAGGAGTGAGACCTCAGATTGGCGTAAAGTCACCAGTGGAGTCCCACAGGGCTCTGTACTCGGACCTATCCTGTTTCTGATATATGTATATGATCTCCCAGAGGGTATAGAGTCATTCCTCTCAATGTTTGCTGACGATGCCAAAATTATAAGAAGGATTAAGACAGAGGAGGGCAGCTTCAAGCTTCAAGAAGCTTCAAGCTTCCAGAAGCTTCAAGCTTCAAGTTCCTGGACAAGCTGTAGGAATTGGCGGTGACAATAACTGCCGCCTTTGTTCACAATTTCGTATAATGAATTATTCCACATCATTCAGTAATTTAGAGAAATTAGTCTTCATTCAAATTGTATAATATTCCTGTTTATAGTATCAAGAGTATCCTGATTGTTAGAATAATGAGTTAAGTCACCATCAGTGACGTCACTAGCGGGACTAGACTTGGGCGCGGAACAATTTGGCTCACCTGAGGTCACAGGTCATCAGAGTTTCCACGTCCACTATTTCTCAAAGGTCAAATAGCCATTTTGTAATCGGAAATAGCTCTTCCCTAAGATGCTTGTGTAATTTAACTTCAGTTAAAAGAATTCAACTAATCTGGGTCGTTCAGTACAACAGAGGTTAGTTGTTAAACTTAAGCCTTGCTAGTAACTTAGTAAACTAGGCAGAAGAATGCTCTGCTCTGGCTTCTGGGTAGAGGAGCATGAGAGAAGGACAGTGTGGTTCCAGGAGCGGCCCGGGCAGGTGGCCTCAATCATTGGCCCCAAGACCTAGCACTAACATCTAGCTGGTCGCCTCAAGGTAGAGTGGCTATAAGAGTTTGGTATAGGGACTTAGTTCAACTCATTGCCGATTCAGGTAGGAAGTGTTAAGCCAGGGAGTGTTTTGATTTAGATTTTGTTTAGTTTTTGAATAAACCATTTAGCTATTAAATTGTCTTTTTTTATTAATTTCCATTTTATAAAATTTATTTACATTGTCCCGCCCCCTCTCCATCCGGCCCGTTGGCGTCGTGAGGGGGCTTGGTGGACGCTGCCGGAGTGTGAGGCTCCGTGGGGCAGTCCTCTGTCCTTTTCTGGCCTAGCACTCCTGCTGCTGTCTTCTCTAATTGTGCCGGATCGCTTTTCCTTTTCCTTATGTTTCGTTTTTCTCCCCCCCCCCCTCTTCTCCTATCTGCTTGTCGTTTCCTGCCGACCTTTTGCTTGTTTTGGATTATTTCTTTGGACTTCTTCTATTTTGACGCCCGAGTGCTTGAGGAGGCATACTCTTGCACCCGTAGAACTGTAGTACCCAACGTCTCGAGCGAGGGGAACCTTTTATTGTCAATCCCCCTTTCGTCGCTGAACCCGATCTCGACGGACTAACGGTTTTTAAGGTGGCGTTTGTGGGGCGTATACTCACGACGCACCCCTAGGGGGCCCCGGCATGATCGGCGATAGCTTCCTCTAGGGGTTCTCAACGCCGTTCGCGCCCCAGCCGCACTCGCTCGATTCCTTCCCGTGCTGATGCGTATCAGGCCTTGTTTGGTCCTGCTTCATGGGCCAAATACTTTGATCTCCTCCCTCTTGATTCTGCGCCTCCTGACGATTTCTCCCTCCATCGGCATTTTGTAGATTCCGTGGATGCGTCTGTTACTTTCAACCCCACTCGTCTCGATACACGTGTCGTTGCTGCTCCTTCTCAGGATGCAGCTTCCCGCTTGGCTGCCTTATCTTGCCTTGGCGAGATCCATGTTCGGGTCTCCAAGAACGTTCAGATGAATGCCAGTGTTGGCACTATTCTCCTCCCACCCCATGTTGCAACCGGTGTTCGGAATGTGCAGGATTGCCACGATGATATTCGGCATATCCTTGATGCCCAAGGTCATTCTGTCCTCCAGGTTGACTCGTTTACTCGTCCCCCTCGTGGTCGTCGCCGTCAACCTCTTCGCGTTGTGAAGATCACCTTTGATGGTAGGACCCTTCCATCCTCTGTCATTCTTGCTGGTGGTAGGTGCTCTGTCCAGGAGTATATTCCTTCTCCTCGACTTTGTAACAAGTGCTGGAGGTTTGGGCATGGTGCCCTCCGCTGCTCTGGGACTGTCTCTCTCTGTCCTTTGTGTGGGGGTGAAGGTCACTCTAAGTCGGAGTGCACTTCTCCCCAAGCTCGCTGCCTCAACTGCGGTGAGGCCCATCCTACCTTCTCCCGTGCCTGTGTCCATTACAAGCTTGAGGCAGCCGTCCTCAACCTGAAGCACCGGGAGCGTTTATCTTTTCCTGAGGCGAGGCGCCAGGTTCGCCGGCTCCCGCCTTATACTAACATCTCTTATGCTCGCGTGTTGAGCTCTTCCTCTCCTCGTCCTTCCCCCCTTCCTCAGACTCACAACCGTTTCCGGGCCTTGGACCCTGATACGCCCACTGCCCCCTCCTCTGTCCCTTTGTGTTCTGTCCCGAGGGGTCCCCCTCCTGGTTCTCTGTCTGGGGTTCCCCTTCTTTCTACCCGGTCTGTCATGTCTCCTGTGTCTTCTTCCTCGTCCCCCTCCGATCCTCCTTCCCATCCTCTTCCTCCATCTATCGGCTCTCCCCGCCGCCTGTCGGTGCAGGCGGATGTCCATCGCTCTCCTAACGGCCGTCGTGTGTGCTCTCGTTCAGCTTCTCCTGTTAAGACACTGGAATCCGTTGCCCGGTACGTAGTTGCTGGGACACCAGTCTCTTTAAGTCAGAAGCGTAAGCCTGGCTCCTCTCCTTCCTCCTCCCCGGCGGGTAAGAAGGCTTTGCTTTCTTTCTCAGCTCCTACTTCTGGCTTTGTTGCTCCTTCCCCTCCCGTTTCAGTGATTGCGCCCCCTGTTCCTGCTATGGAGGTTTCTTTGGCCCCTGCTTCCCTTTCGGTTGCTGCTCTTGCTGGGGTGCGCTCCCCTCTTTCTACTCCCCCTCTTCCTGCTGCTGTCCTTGACTGCTCCTCTCCGTTGTCTCGTCCTCTTCCTCCTCCTCCTCTGGACCCCGCCCGTCCACCTCTGATCTGTTCTCCCGCTTCCTTCCCTCCGTCTTTGCTCAGTTTACCCATGCCCCCTAACCCTGACTTTGCTGACCCTGATCCCGACCCTGATGTTCTTTAACGTACTCTGTTGCTCTTTCGCATTTGTTTCTTCCTTGTTCTCTGTTTTTGTCCTTTCTCTTCTCGTCGTTGTCCATTCTTCAATGGAACATTCGAGGTTATTACGCCAATTTCCTCGAACTACAACTTCTGATTTCGCGGTTTTCGCCCCTTTGTGTCTGTCTCCAGGAGCCGATGCTTGGTGCTCGTCCTGGTCGTTTTCGTGGCTATTCCTTTCTCTCCCCCCCCCCCCCCAGCCGTTGCTGGAGCTTCTAATTCTTCTGCTCTCTTGATTCGTGCTGATGTTCCCTTTGTTCCTTTACTTTTTCCTTCGCCTCTCCATTGTTCTGCTGCTCATATCTTTGTGGGGAAATGGTACACAGTTTGTTCCATTTATCTCCCCCCCGAGTGTCCCGCTCTCTCTTCCTGGTTTGAAACACCTCCTAGACTCCTTGCCGGAGCCTGTGCTCCTGCTGGGTGACTTCAATTGTCGTCATTTTCTTTGGGGTGACGTTCTGACGAATAACCAGGGTCGCCTTCTTGAGCCGTTTCTCCTCTCTTCTTCCCTGTCTCTTCTGAATTCTGGTGAGCCCACTCATTTGGACTCTCGGACTCGCACCCTTTCTTGTCTTGATCTTTCACTCTGCTCTTCTTCTCTTTACTTAGATTTCACGTGGCAGGTTCTTGATGACCTCCATGGAAGTGATCATTTCCCCATCCTTGTTTCCTTTTTCTCTTTTCGCCCTTCCCTCTCTTTCCCTAGGTGGCAGTTTTCTAAGGTGGACTGGACCCTATTTACCCTCAGTGCTGCTCTCTCTGACCTCTCCCTTCTGCCTCTCTCTCGTGCTGTCCTCCTTTTTCATGACACTGTCTTCAACGCTGCCCTCCGCTCTATTCCTCGCTCTTCCTCTCGGGGTCCACGGAAGTGCGTTCCCTGGTGGAATGCGGACTGTGCTCGGGCTGTCCGCTGTAAGCGTGCAGCCTGGAAGAGGCACCGCCGTAGGCAGTCGACCGATTCTTTTCTTTTCTTTCGGAAAGCGAGTGCGGTGGCCCGTAGGGCCATCCGTACGGCTAAACGTGAATGTTGGGCATCTTATGTCTCAACAATTACGTCCGAAACCCCTCTGACCCAGATCTGGAAGCGTATCCGCAAGATAGCGGGTAAGTTCGTTCCCGATGTTTCACCGGTCCTTCACCTCCATGATACTCTTGTGGCGGACCCGTTGCAGGTCGCTTCCGAACTGGGTTCCCACTTTTCTTCTGTTAGCTCTGGTCTTCATCTTCCCCAATCTTTCCTTCTTCGTAAACCTGTCCTTGAGTCTCGTCCTTTAGATTTCTGCACTCATCTTCAGCTTCACTATAATGATCCCTTCTCTCTCTCTGAACTTCGTTCTGCCCTCGCCCTCTGCGGTTCTACGGCTGCGGGCTCCGATGGTATTCATTATGAGATGCTTCGCCATCTCCCTCCGTGCACGTCTCAGTATTTACTGAGTCTGTATAATCGGATCTGGGAGTCGTCGTCAGTCCCTGAGGACTGTCTCGATGCCGTTGTCCTCCCTGTTCGCAAACCGGGGTCTCTGGGTACTTCCTCTAAGGACTTTCGCCCTATTGCTCTCACAAGTTGTGTCTGCAAACTCTTTGAACGTATGGTTAACGTTCGTCTGATGTGGTTCCTGGAACACCATCACCTCCTCTCCCCTTCTCTATTTGGTTTCCGCAAGTGCCGCAGCACGACAGATGTCCTGGTGAACTTGGAGGTCTATATTTGTACTGCTTTTGCTGCGAAGACCTCCGTTGTTGCCGTCCTTTTTGACCTGTAAAAGGCTTACGACACCACTTGGCGATATCATATTCTATCTCAACTTCATTCTTTTGGCCTTCGTGGTCATCTCCCTCTCTTTCTCCGCAGCTTCCTCTCTCGTCGTTCCTTTCGGGTGCGCCTTGGTACCGCTCTCTCTGCCTCTTTTCAGCAATACGAAGGTGTGCCCCAGGGTAGTGTTCTGAGCCCTACTCCTTTTCTGAATGCCCTCAATGGTCTTCTTTCCTCTCTTCCTTCTGGTGTCTTCTCCGCCCTCTATGTCGATGATCTTACCCTTTGCTGTCAGGGTGATGATTCGCCTTTCCTTCAGCGCCGGCTTCAACTTGCAATTGATGCCATGTCGTGTTGGGCCACCGATCATGGCTTCAAGTTCTCTACTTCTAAGACTTGTGCCATAACTTTTACGCATAAACGGGTCGTTCTTCGTCCCTCTTTGTCACTTTATGGTCATCCCTTTGAATACAAAGATTCCACGAAGCTTTTGGGGTTATTCCTTGACACTCGTTTGTCTTGGTCTCCCCATATATCTTACCTCCGTGTTGAGTGCTCAAAGGCCCTTACCCTCCTTCGGGTCTTGTCCCATACTTCTTGGGCGGCAGATAGGCGCACTCTCCTTACTTTACATTACTCTCTCGTCCTGTCTAAGCTCGATTATGGTTGCCCTGCTTACTCGTCTGCTTCTCTTTCTACTCTTCGCTGTCTTGATGCTTTGCACCATACTGGGTTGCGCCTCAGTTCTGGTGCCTTTCGTTCAACTCCCATCCTTAGCTTGTATGTTGACACTGGCTTCCTGTCTCTCCAGGACCGCCGTGATCGCTACTGTCTTCGCTATCTTGCACGGTCCTTGCAACATCCTTCCTCTCGCCTCTGTCGTGCTTTAACTTTTACCCCTCCTGCGGTTCCTGTTCCTCTTCACCACCTCCCTCTTTCTGTCCGGTTATCTCGCCTACAGGATTCTCTTTCCGTTCGTATTTCTGATGTTTCTCCTCGTGTTGTTCCTTCTTTGCCCCCGTGGAGAGTCCCTCTTCCGTGGTTTTGTACATCCTTGACCCGTATCACTAAAGCTTTTACCCCTCCTACGGTTCTAAAACGCCTTTTCCTCGAGCACTTTTCTTCTCACTCCCGCTCCGTTTCTGTCTTCACCGATGGGTCTAAGTCTGCGGATGGTGTTGGTTACTCTGTTGTTTTTCCTGATCGCACTTATATGTGTAGCTTACCTCCGGAGACTAGCATCTTTACAGAGGAGCTTTATGCTATTCTCTATGCTCTTCGTCTCCTGCTTTCTCGTTGTCAGTCTTCCTTTGTAGTTGTTGTTGACTCTCGTAGTGCCCTCATGGCTCTCGGGTCCTTTAATCCGGTTCATCCAGTAGTTGTCGAGATCCAGCATTGGCTGTTTCTTGTTCACAGTAAATTTAAGACAGTTGAGTTTTGTTGGGTTCCCAGCCATTTTGGTGTGTCTTTAAATGAGCGTGCGGATGTTGCCGCCAAGGAAGCTGTCCGCTCTTGTCCCATCTCCTTTAAAGGTATTCCATATTCCGTATTTTACCCGGTTATCCATTCCTCCGTCCTTACCCATTGGCAGGCTTCTTTGTCGTCTGTTACTGGTAACAAACTACGTACTCTTAAATGTTGTGTTTCCTCGTGGCCGTCCTCCTACCACCGTAACCGGCGTTGGGAAACGGCTCTGGCGAGGTTGCGTATTGGCCATACTCGCTTAACCCATGATCACTTGATGGAGCGCCGCCCTGCTCCTTATTGTCCTAGTTGCATTGTCCCTCTTACGGTCGTGCATGTCCTTCTTGAATGTCCTGACTTCCAGGACGAGCGTGTGTCTTGCTTTCTGACCGCCCCTCGCGGTCACCTGTCCCTCAATAGAATTCTTGGTGACTCGGATACTTTTGATATCGTTCGCCTTATGCGTTTTTGTTCCCGTATTGGCATCCTTGGTGATATTTAGCGCCCTTTGATTATTCTGCACATTTGATGGTGCTACATAGCCTTCCCGGTTTGGTGCCTTCTTTTGATAATTACTTACTTACTTACATTGTCCCGTATCACGTGGGTAGCCTAAGAGGCCGAGTTGAGTTGGGCGCTGATTCTAACACCGAATCAGAATTCATTATCCCTGTTGATTTTAATTAATTCCATCTTATAATGGAATTAAATAATTAATCTTATAATTCTTCGGCATCTGTGTTTAGCTAGTTTAAAACTATGACCTCTTTTTCTTAAAGTTCCAGGTCTCAGGAAATCTTCCCTATCGATTTTATCAATTCCTGTTACTATTTTGTATGTAGTGATCATATCACCTTATTTTCTTCTGTCTTCTAATTTTGGCATATTTAATGCCTCTAACCTCTCCTCGTAGCTCTTGCCCTTCAGTTCTGGGAGCCACTTAGTAGCGTGTATTTGCACCTTTTCCAGTTTGTTGATGTGCTTCTTAAGATATGGGCACCACACAACCGCTGCATATTCTAGCTTTGGCCTAACAAAAGTCGTGAACAATTTCTTTAGTATATCACCATCCATATATTTAAAAGTAATTCTGAAGTTAGAAAGCGTGGCATAGGCTCCTCACACAATATTCTTTATGTGGTCCTCAGGTGATAGTTTTCTATCCAGAACCACCCCTAGATCTCTTTCTTTATCAGAATTCTTTAAAGATTTCTCACATATTATATAGGTTGTGTAGGGTCCATGTTCTCCTATTCCACATTCCATAACATGGCATTTATTAACATTAAATTGCATTTGCCAAGTGGTGCTCCATATACATATTTTGTCCAAGTCATCTTGAGGGGCATGGCAATTATCTAAGTTTCTTATCCTTCCTATTATCTTGGCATCATCAGCAAACATGTTCATATCATTCTGAATACCAAATGGTAGATCATTTATGTAGACAATAAACATCACTGGTGCAAGAACTGAACCCTGTGGTACTCCACTTGTGACATTTCTCCAGTCCGATACATTGCCTCTGATCACTGCCCTCATTTTTCTATCAGTCAGAAAATTTTTCATCCATGTCAAAAGCTTGTCACCCCCTTCAATATTTTCCAGTTTTTTTTTGTTTCCAGTGTGAGCGTGTGTGTGTGTGTACTCACCTAGTTGTGTCTGCAGGATCGAGCATTGACTCTTGGATCCCGAATTTCGAGCATCGGTTGTTTACAGCAATGACTCCTGTCCCATTTCCCTATCATACCTGGTTTTAAAATTATGAATTGTATTTGCTTCCACAACCTGTTCCTGAAGTGCATTCCATTTTCCCACTACTCTCACGCTAAAAGAAAACTTCCTAAACTCTCTGTGACTCATCTGAGTTTCAAGCTTCCATCCATGTCCCCTCGTTCTGTTACTATTCCATGTGAACGTTTCGTCTATGTCCAATCTGTCAATCCCTCTGAGTATTTTATACGTTCCTATCATGTCCCCCCTCTCCCTTCTTTCTAGTGTTGTAAGGCACAGTTCCCTCAGGCGCTCCTCATACCCCATCCCTCGTAGCTCTGGGACGAGTCTCGTTGCAAACCTCTGAACCTTTTCCAATTTCATTATATGCTTCTTCAGATGGGGACTCCATGATGAGGCGGCATACTCTAAGACTGGCCTCACGTAGGCAGTGTAAAGCGCCCTAAATGCCTCCTTACTTAGGTTTCTGAATGATGTTCTAACTTTTGCCAGTGTAGAGTACGCTGCTGTCGTTATCCTATTTATATGTGCCTCAGGAGATAGATTAGGTGTTACGTCCACACCCAGGTCTCTTTCGTGCGTCGTCACAGGTAGGCTGTTCCCCTTCATTGTGTACTGTCCCTTTGGTCTCCTATCTCCTAGTCCCATTTCTATAACTTTACATTTGCTCGTGATGAATTCCAGTAGCCATTTCTCAGACCATCTCTACAACCTGTTCAGGTCCTCTTGGAGGATCCTGCAATCCTCATCTGTCACAACTCTTCTTATCAACTTTGCGTCATCCGCAAACATCGACATGTAGGACTCTACGCCTGTAAACATGTCGTTAACATATACAAGAAATAGAATTGGTCCCAGCACCGATCCTTGTGGTACTCCACTTGTTACTGTTCGCCAGTCCGACTTCTCGCCCCTTACGGTAACTCTTTGGCTCCTTCCGGTTAGGTAGCTCCTTATCCATGCTAGGACCTTTCCCCCCACCCCCCGCCTGCCTCTCGAGTTTGAACAGCAGTCTCATGTGCGGTACTGTATCAAAGGCTTTTTGGCAGTCCAGAAATATGCAGTCTGCCCAACCATCTCTGTCCTGTCTTATCCTCGTTATTTTATCATAGAATTCCAGAAGGTTTGTTAGGCACGACTTCCCTGTCCAGAACCCATGTTGATGTTTGTTCACAAACCTAATGTTCTCCAGGTGTGCAACCAGTCGTAGCCTAATTATTCTTTCCAGTATTTTACAGGGGATGCGTGTCAGTGATACAGGTCTATAGTTAAGTGCCTCCTCCCTATCGCCTTTCTTGAAGATCGGCACGACATTTGCCTTCTTCCAGCAACTGGGCAATTCTCCCGACATAAGTGACTCATTAAAGATCATTGCCAGAGGCACGCTGAGGGCCTACGCTGCTTCTTTTAGTATCCACGGTGATACTTTTTCTGATCCAACTGCTTTAGTTGCATCTAGAGTTGTCAACTGTTTCATTACCTCCTCTGCTGTCACCTCTATATCTGATAGTCTTTCATCTAGGGTAACCCCTTCCAACAATGGGAGCTGCTCAGGCTCGGTAGTGAACACTCCATGGAAACTGGCATTCAGTGCCTCGCAGATTTCCTTGTCACTTTCAGTATATGCACCCTCTGTCTTCCTTAGTCTTGTCATTTGGTCGTTCACCGACATTTTTCTTCTTATATGACTGTGTAGTAACTTAGGTTGTTTTTTTGCTTTGATTGCAATACCGTTCTCATAGTCCCTTTCCAATGTTCGTCTTATGTTAATGTAATCGTTCCTAGCTCTGTTGCATCTGATCCTGTTGTCCTCTGTCCTTTGTCTTCTGTACTTCCTCCACTCCCGCCTGCTGGCCATTTTTGCTTCCTGACACTGTCTATTAAACCATGGGTTATTATATTCCTTCTTATTTTTTCCCTTTACTGTTGGTATAAATCTCTCTTCGGCCTCCTGGCATTTCTGTATGACTAGGTCCATCATATCTTGGACTGTTTTTCCTCTAATTTCTTCCTCTCGCTGCACTTCACCCAGATAGTCCCTTATCCTCTTATAGTCCCCTTTCCTGTAGTCAACTCTCCTTTCCCAGATCTCTTGTCCCATGGTCATAAGTTTGAATTCCATCATGTAGTCAAAGACTAGGACACAATGGTCACTGGCCCCTAGAGGTATTTCATGCTTTAAATTCTCGATATCTTCTATGTTCTGGGTGAAAATCAGGTCTAATAGGCTCGGTGCATCTCCTCCTCTTTCCCATGTGTCTTCCTTCACATGTTGTGTTAGGAAATTCCTGTCTATAACATCTACTAATTTTGCTACCAACGTTTCGTCCCCTCCATGGGGATTCCTTGATTCCCAATTTATCTCTCCATGATTTAGGTCCCCCATGATCAGCAGCTTCGCTCTCATTCTGTGGGCTAGTGTTACTGCCTTCTGCAGTACATCTATACATGCCTTGTTGTTGTCATCATACTCCTGCCTGGGTCTTCTACTGTTTGGTGGGGAATTGTAGATTACCAAGATCACAATCTTCCTCCCATCTACTGTCAGAGTTCCATGTATGAAGCTTGTGCACTCATTGGTAACCCGATTTCCCAGGTCTTCAAACTTCCATTTCCGCTTTATTAGGAGTGCCACTCCCCCTCCCTGTCTCTGTGTCCTCTCTTTTCGTATCAACTGGTACCCTTCAGGAAAGATTGCATCTGAGATCATGTTATTAATTTTAGTTTCCACAATTGCAACTATGTCAGGATCTGCTTCACTCACTCCTTCTTTTATCTCTTCTGCTTTATTAGATACCCCATCAGCATTGGTGTACCAAACCTTGAGATTCTTCATGGAAACTCTTGTACCAGAGTTCTCCCTTTCTCTGGGGGTCTGGGGGGATCTGGGGGGTGTCTGGGGGGTGACTGGGGGCACCATCCGTCCGTCCATCCGGGCTCAAGAAGGATGCCTCTTTAATACAAGTTTGGAGTATCGTGATCCGGCCTG